>NW_010136271.1:19814-44195 GCF_000699245.1 Pterocles gutturalis | reverse complement strand
TTCGAGGTCCCTTCCAATCTCTAACGTTCAGTGATTCTGTGAATATTGTTAATACAATATATTAAGATGGAAATTCTCACTCAATTATTCTATAATCATTCTATAATACTCCTATATTATACTTATGTTATCTTATGCAAACATAACTGCTATGGCTCCTTTCTTTTCACTGAATTAAGTCATTTGGTTGTCTTTATGAAGGATTAATGTAGCCATGATGACAATCATTTCAAATATCATTTTTACCTTCTCACCCATGTCTTCAGTCAGAATATCTAGTTGGAGCTAATTTTCTAAGTTATTGATTTCTGTGGTGAAAATAATATGAATTGTTCTTAAACACAATGATAACTTGCAATATAATCCTTTAATTGCTTTTCAAAGTGTCTTTTTTTAATGCTGTCCCTAATTCTCTTTCAAATACATCATTCTGGAAAATGAATGTCGTATTTTTGTTAAATATTATCAATAACTATTTTGTAAAGCCAGAAAAATGTGGCTTTCTAGTTGATTAAAATATCAGTAGTTATTTCTCATACTGGATGGCACCTAGTTTGTCTATTATCTGTCTAGCAAATGGGAAAGAAGATACATCCAAGATGCAAAAGCAGAAAATTTTGTCTTAATTTTCTGATGGATTATGTAGTCAACTACCGTAACTGTTCTGTCTGATGCTGATGACTGGGTTATAACCAAATTTCTTCTCTGAGCAGGGGGTAAAGAATGAATGAGCTTGCAAAGGAACTTCATTTCCAAATTGTCATTGCCTTAGTCCCCTGTGATTACTGGGAACAGTTCAAACGTACAGAGACTCCTATAACTTCAGGTAGAAAGCCAGGAAAGGAAGTTGAGAAGTTTCTAAGTTCATTTTAATACTGTACTTGTGTTTAAGTGATAATGAGCTACAGAGAGTAAGTGTATTAGGATCATGAATACTTTCCCTTTTAAAGTTCATAAAAATAGGAAGTTTCCTACACTCTCTGTCTCTACTCTTCAATAACTTTCAGGCTCACAGTTGCCTCATGCATTGTTCTTTCTAAGTATCTCTTCAGATGATATTAAGGGAAAGTAGTGTTTGTATTTTTTGAGGTCTGCCTTTTAATAAATGAAGGCTAATAAAATTTTAAGTTGCCAGGCAGAAAGACCAAGAGAAACCATTGTTTATGTTGCTTATTTTGGTCTGTTGTAGTGCACTTCCTTTTTTCTATTCAGCTCATGTTATCAAATCCAGAAGCGTGTCAGTCAAGAATGTCTGCATTTTCCTCCTTGTATAAAGTTTTGACTGTCATATCAAAATCAAATCATTGATACAGCAATTTGGGAGCCCAGTATTTTATCAGAAGTCACAGCATAACCCCATGTAGGTAACATTTGGTTCTGGCAAGGTGTTGATATCCTACACTATATTGTTAAATTGCAATGCCTGAGAAAACAGGCAGTAGTCCTTCATTTTGAACTCTAACATGTAAAAAAATTCCTGACAACCCAAAAGCACCACCTGAAAAGTATGCAGTTTTCAGATATCCATCTGGTATAGCTCTGATGGTTTGTATTAATCTATGCCATTATATAGTGCTAGAAATGTATGTGTGTTGCTGATCTATTATATGGAGGAAAGTTGCATAACAATTTCACGTTAATTCCTGTCTCGCATCCCCTGAGGCTCCAAGTCCTATTTCATCACAGTGTTGCAGGGCTGTACACAAGGACAACATAACATCTCTTTGTTAAGCCACTGGGCTTCAAATAGTCAAGAGCCTATGGTCAGCAATCCCTGAGAATTTTACAAAATACTTTATGTCTCCTTCCTCTTTGCCCTGAAGGAGAAGATAAGAGGACAGCTCGGTTTCTCAACTACAACAGCAAAACAAGCCTGAGTTCAAAGACACAAATAAATAGCAGTGTACTATCCCTGGTGGGTTAACCTTAGCTGGTGTGATGGGTTAGCCCTTGGCTGGGGGCCAAACCACACACACCCACTCACACAATTCCTGCCCCCATCTGAGGATAGGGGAGAGAATTAAAGGGGTAAATGGAAAAAAGGACTCATGAGTTGAGATAAGGACAATTTAATAACTAAACTACAATAATATAGAAAATCCTACTATATACAAATGAATTATACACAGTGATACTGGCCCCACACCCAATGACCAAAGGCTCAGCCTGTTCCCAGCTAATAATGCCAAAACTACTCTCACGATTCCCCCAGGCAGGGGGTGCACCGCTCCTGGAGGCACTCACAGAACGGAGATAACAGTCCCAGTGTCTCAGACCGAGAGCTGACCAGACTTCCTGGAGGCCCTCACCTATATACTGGACATGGTGTGTATGTTATGAAATAGATTATTGGTCACTCTGGTTCTCAGTCTAGTAACCAAAGAACAAATCCTGGGCTAGTAGCTGGGGCTGTGTCCTCCCAGCCCCCCAGCCCTGCCTGCGAAGAGCAAAGAGGCTGAACAACCTTGAAATACCCTAGCAATAGTTATAAACATTCCTTCCTTATCAACTTTTCTGAGCACAAATCCAAAACACAGCCTCTTGCTAGCTGTTATGAAGTTAACTCTGACTCTGCTTAACCCAGGACAGCTGCATGCCAGGTGCCCACCAGGCCTCTCTATCACTCCCCCTCCAGCAAAATAAAGGGGGAGAATAAGATGAAAAACTCATGGGTCAAGATAAAAACAGTTTAATTAAAGCAAAGGCCAAGACCATGCACAGAAACAAAAGGTAAACAAAAACATTATTCTCTACTTCCCCTCAGTAAGTGATGTCCGGCCACTTCCTGGGAAAGCAGAGCTTCAGGATGTGTAGCAGCTGCTCCTGGAGATAAATGTAGTAATAGATGCCCCCCTCCTCCTCCTTTCCCTTGGCTTTTATGGCTGAGCTGAGGTCACATGGTATGGAACAGCCAATCCAGATCAGCTGTCCCGGCTCCTCCCCCTCCCCAGCTGTGTTATAAAAACCCTTCTAACTACAAGTGTGACACTCAGCACTGGGAGGGCTGCTGTGGGGACATAAACCCAATACAACTCTGCAAGAGATCTCCATGTTGCCCCTAGGAAATACACTCATCAGAAGAGTGGTCTATAAAGGATAGGGCTGTAATCACCTTAAAAATTTGGGCTTACCCAAATTTCTTTATTTCTGTTTTTGCTACATGCAGGACAACAGATAAGAAGGCTTTGAATTTGGGTGTTGATCTCTGCTCTTCTAGACCACAGTGTACTAACATGGAAAAATGTTATTGGAAAAGCCCTGTAAACTAAGAAATTCCTTCAGGGTTATTCACATCTATAGGCTGGGGTTAACCTGTCTCACTTTAAGCATGTTAAAGCTAGGAATTAAATTCCTACACATAAAGACTTTCAGAAAATGTACCTTCTGTTTTATAACAAAAAACAGTATTCCAAACCTGATATCATTTGAAAACAACCCAAATTTTCACATCTTTGCATTTGCATCATTGTTTAAGACAAAAAGGTAGAAAGTCATTATATTTAGAAACACATGTATATTAGAAACACATTGTATTTAGAAACAATGTTTATATAGCGTCAAAATGACAAAGTATATTTCCTACTTACTTTGGTATACAAATACAATATTGAAAATATTGTAAAACCTTATTAAACTAATTAAAACAATGAAACTGGAGTCAAACACCAATACTTCTTCAAACAGGTGATTCTCATCTTGAAAAATTAAATAGTTTCAACATTATTTTAAAAAGAAAAAAAAATTCCACTTCTGAAAATGTCAGTAGAATGAATTGTTTCTCAAAAAATGTTTGTTTGTTTGTTTTCTGACAGAATTTTATCACTATTTGTTTTGAGTAGCTCCAGATATGGATTCTGACATAATTCAACTTTTCAAGCAAAACTCTTTTAGGGAGGTCCTGTTTCCCACTCTCTCACACAACACAGTGCTAACTGAAGATCTCTTCCTTTCTCTGGTCTTACTGAGAGCTGTCCAGCAAATCTCTAAATACAGATCACCTCCAAAGCACTGTAGATGACTATGCGTCACAGGATCTCCTTTGGCATGTGTGCTGGACGTGTTCCCTGTTACTTGAATCACTCCACTGACCCTTTTATCAGAGATATTTAACATTCATCATCATAATGACACCCTGCTTTGTGCCTTCTGGTTCTTACTGGTGAAGTCATGAAGTTGTCTGGTACCTAGGTAAGCGAGAACCATCTGTTGTAAATTTTCTTAGAGAAATTTTGTGATGGCAGAAAGTAGATCCATTTCATCAATAGCACTTGTGTCTTTATACCACTGAAAGTGTTTTCTCTCAAAATCTGTATCTATCTCTTTTTTTCCTAAATGCTCACTTCCTTAAGATTATAGAACCATAGAATTGTTTAGGTTGGAAAAGACCTTTAAGATCAGTGAGTCCAACTGCTGACTTAACACTGCCAAATCCACCACTAAACCATATCCTTAAGTGCCATGTCTACACATCTTTTGAATACCTCAAGGACTGGTGACTCCACCACTTCCCTGGGTGACTCCACCACTTCCCAGTGGTTGGTAACCGTTTCAGTGAAGAACTTTTTCCTAATACCCAATCTAAACTTCCCTTGGTGCAACTTGAGGCCATTTCCTCTCATCTTATCACTTGTTACTTGGGAAAAGAGATGAATACCTACCTCACCACAACCTCCTTTCAGGCAGTTGTAAAGAGCAGTAAGGTCTCCCCTCAGCCTCCTTTTCTCTGGGCTGAACAACTCTGGTTACCTCAGCTGCTCTTTATAAGACTTTATCTCCAGACCCTTTGCCTTCTGTCATTTATTAAATTAGCTGACAGTGTGGTCTGACTGAGCATGACTCTTCCTATGTATGTTCAAAATATGAACCCAGGTAGAAGAGGATCTGCACAGCCAGGCAAGATGCCAAATCAGACACTTCAGTGGTCTGTTTTAGAAGGAATTGCCTTCCACCAAGTTTTCTTGAGTTTAGAATAATTCCTGTACACTGATTCAATCTGAAATTAGGAATTCAGGCTCATCAATGTGGTTCCAGAAAAGGCTGTGCAAGATACTGCTTTTAGCTGCTTTTAATCACAAGGGAGGAAAAAATGACAAGTATGAAGTACAACTGGGGTAGTATAGCATGAAGATTATAGCATGTTTGTTTTCAGCTCAGATAGCAGCTACCAATTCAGATAACGTATATTTCATTTAAATTTATTGCACAGAATAAAAGTGGCATGAACACTATATCCCATATCATAATTCTCTCATTCATTCCCTATTATAGGGCAGTTTTGGTGTTTAACACAAAATTAGAAAGAAAAAAAAAAAAATAGAAAATTGGTATTATAGACCCAAATTGCTTACTGTAAATATCTTAATTGTCTTGCCTTTGTTCCTGTTTCACACTAATTTTATGGACCATATTTCAGAGAAGATTCATATCAAGCATTATCTGCTCAATATAGGTACTATATATTGTAGATTTAGGCAAAGGGCAAATTCAGTTAAGTGGCTGTGCATGAATGATATTTTGCAGTGCCATGTATATATAACAAAGATATCAGCAAGGGGATTCTAAGATAGACATTATTTTTGCATCAGGTTTGAATCACAATAATTGATGTGGGCTGACAGCATAATCTTTTTGCAGATATTTCTTGGCTCTGGGTATCATAACTCTTACATTTCTATGTTGCAAATTACCATTGGAAGGGCAAAAAAATGCCAAGCAAGCAGAAGTTCCAACCTTATCACTTTCATAGAAATTCTTAGCGATACTCATCTACATATGCTTCGCAAGTGTTCTTTCATTGAGCTTTACAAACACTCTGAGAAGTACCAGATGCATTTCTGGGGTTAAGTCCCCACCATTTCTTTGTGCTCTTTTCCCTGAGGATTCTGCACACACCCAGATGTGACCAAGAGTAAAATATTAAGATAACTGGAGTCAGTAGTCTTCTTGAACCTCGACACGTATCACCTGTTAATTTACCCTTAGACATCTATAACAACCTCTTTATGCCACTTCTAACTTTAGAAGATCAGGTGTCCAATTTTATAAAGTAGAAACGCCAAGACCATATTGTTGCTTTTGTTATTCTGTTTTCTAAAAACTGCAGTGACAAACTTCAGTATAATCTGATTTTATTCTCCATTCTGAACTAGATACTCTGAAAAAGGTCTGGTTTTGGTGGGTTTTTTTTTTTGTTTGTTTTGTGTCTTTTTGACTTGTGTGAATTTAACTATTTTCTTAGCCCACAGCATCATCAGACTGTATTACTCTTCTGCATCAAGACATTTGTCTTCTAATCCTTATCAATTACTATTAGGTTAAAAGAAGGGAGTAAAAAAATCTTGTGTCATGTACTTAGGCACTTTTCTGAGCTCTGGGTTGCCTAGGTCCAACTCGCTGCTCCCTGGGAAATTTCTGGAAAAGTTTTGAGTAGTCTAGAGGAGAGCATTATACAAAGCACAAGTAGGAACGTGGTGCCTCTCTAAGCACCCAGTGATCTCAGAGAAAGGATGTCTACCTGGAATTGAGACAGAGAGATTAACGGATGGAACCAGCATGTTCCAACTCATCAATGTCTTAACCATTCAATTAGTGTAACATACATTAAAAAAAACCTAATTTCCCTTCTTCAATTGAGGTCTAAATAACTCTCCATCTGAAAGGTCTAAGAAAACTGTTTCCTTTCCACAAATTACACTGGTATTCTAAATGGGAAATTAAAAAAAAAAAATCTCAGTAAAATTTCCATCCCTAGAATATGTTGTCTGAGCTATGTATAATTTTGGTAACAACCCTTTCCCAAGTCTGCCTGCAGTAGAATGCTGTGTGAAGCTTGCCTGCATGGGTGAGGAACACAACACGTTGGGACAGAGACAGGTCCAGCAACCAGGCATACTGTGTGACAAGATTTTCCTATCCTGCATGAATGTGGTTGTTAAAAAATATAAATTAAAACACTAACAATGAAACTGATACTGCCTCTCCGTAAAGAATATTCTTAGATCATTATTCAAGGGAGAGTCATTTGGTCACTTCAAGCTGTGGTCAGGCACAAGTTTGCCTTTAACATAATGATATTTTTAGAGTTTTAATCAGAGATGGATGAACCTTCATTTGCAAAATCTCAGAGCTGCTCCAGTTTTATGGACCAAGTACTGAAAAATCATTGATATTTCAATCTCTGGCTTTGTAACATTGGCTTTAGGAAGAAAGGGAGAAAACAGAAGTTTGCTGTAGAGTATGTTACGGTAAGTAACAATTTTTTTTCATAATCTATGCATTAACTGTGAGGTAATAGACTTCATCCAAATCAGGAATAAAGTAATAAACATAAACAAGGACAGGCTTAGGAAAGAGTCAAGAGAGTTATAATTTTAGCCACTTAAATGAAGTGTTAAGAGATACCACAGTTTTATATAAACAAGTGAGGAAAACACCAGTTAATGTTAGGACCACAGGCAAATAATTAGTCAGTGACTAGACCTTGGCCTGAAGTTTAACCAACTTAACAGGAAAACTACTGAACTTGACATTAGAAATTGCTGGATGTGGCCAGTAGAAATGCAAGAACCTGAGGAAAGTGTCAGATAGCATTGTGAGGGAGGGCTGGACTTCACAAGTGATTAAGGGGGCGTTATAGTTAGAAATGACAGAATTTCACAGACAATCAAAAGGAAGCACTGGAGACCTTTGCAGGGGTTGAGTTTTGCAGTGCCAGCCATATCCAAGAAAAGGAATCAGTAAAAGCATGTGAAGATCAGGTTACCTAGGTAACTGTATTAGAAATTCCAAATTTGGCTATGGATGTGGCAAAACTGGGATTATTGGAAGGAGTGGGGGTGGAAGGAGTAACAGAGGTACATTGTCTATTTGGGTGAAGACTTAGTCAAAGAAAATGATCTATCAGGGCAGCAAAAAAAGAGAGCTGGTGAACAGGAAAAAGTCATAAGTTAGGTATTTGCAAAGCCTGGAGCAGAAGCACAAACCAAACCTCTTGTTCTAACCGTACCCCTGGTCAAAACCCCCCTCTTCAGTCCTCATGACCAGGAATGAACCTAATGTGCTTTCCCTGAATGGTAGAGGAACACCCGAGACAAACAGAGCCTCCTTAGCACCACCATATCTGTCCAGACCTGACAGCATCAGCCTTCTCCCAAGCACTTCCTAACAATGAAGTTTTGTCAGTTCTTCAGACAACTTTTGTACATACAAAGACATGCAATATTCAACCCTTGCAGCCCTTGTTCGAAGCAGATTCAAGACCAATCACACATGGTGTACTTCAAGTTAGAACAAATGCCCATTAACTGGTGTGAATTAAAACAGGATAAAATAAGTGCATTACCTTCATTGAGGGAATAAGGGGGAAAACAACCAACACAAATGCGTATCAGAGGCCAACTACAACTGTTTTTTCTCATTCTGAAGAAGTATCAGTCTTCTACCTTCTTTCTTCTTCTGATAACATTTTACTCAAGTGCACTTTCTTCATGCTGATTTACTTATCTATAATGTTTACCACTGCTTAATATCACTTCTGATTTTAGCCTGGGATAATTCTTTATTGTTATATGCCTATTTGTAGTACACAGCTATTTTCTTCTCCATATATATCCATTGCGCCGTACAGCTCTGAGGGATTTAGCTGAAAAAATGTGGTCCCCAGAGCAGCATTACAACCCCGGAGAACGATGAAAATAATAATTCATAATGAAAGTTTGCAGCTACTACTGATGCTGTTAAACTTTATCACATGCTACTGAAAGGAAAACTGAGGCTAGAATACTGTTTGTTTGCCCTACAAATCAATGCACACAGGCACCTCAAACACAGACATACAGAGGTTTCCCTGTCCTGATACTGTCCAACTAGAAACTTTAATTCATGCAATACTAAAGGCAGTCTCATTGCCTTTAGTTTAGGTTATTACTGAAATGTAATCAATATTGCTACTGATACTGTGAAGTGCTTCTTATTTCCATAAACCCACTTGCATTTCCTGAGTCATGTGAAATAGTTACAGCATCTGTCAGAGAAAATTCATGGTTATCCCTGTGATTGTCTTCAAGAGTAAATTAAATCTTGTATTCAGCATACAGCACCCTTGGCTGGTTAGAAAAAATATCTGTAACAGCAATGATATTGTTTTAAAATGATGCTTCTTCTTTAATGTTTTCAAGAGAAAACAGTCTTAACATGATTCTTCGTACATTTTGACCTTCTGCGCCTCAGATTCTGTGCTTTTCTTCTGTATTCTACTCTTTGTTAGAACTAGAGCCTTTCATAACGCAGTATTTCTCACATGGAGGAAAGACAGGTATCTTTTTGCAACATTAACTTATATTGCAAAAACTCTATTCTAATTTATGTTTGCCGATTAACTTGTAATCCAGAATGCTATGACTTAGAACTGCTGCACACGATTACTACCTCAGCCCTATGTGCAGCGGCGGGCCTCGTGAAGCTGCTTCCTTGTCACCCAGTGGGACCTTAAATTCCTGCGTGTTTCACTTAAACCCACACTCCATGCTGCATAGTCCACTTACAAATATGCAAACCCACGTCTTTCAGTTCAATCGCCTAAAAAAAACCCTTGATAGACTGTCCAAAGAGGAAGAATAAGATTCACTAATGAATGAAACCTCCTTCATCAGGACAAAAGGAAGGTGAACATTTTCCAGTCAAGCCCAACCTATTCTTTAATGACCTAAGAGCATTCTACCATCCAAAAGATTCGTAATGAGAGATCCCGCTAGATCTGCAGGGTGAGTGAAATCCTTCTCTCTAAAGAGAAGCAGGTTAAAAGTTTCAGAAGCTTTACAATAGCTGGGTGCTCCATGACTGGGGTTGTTGCAGCGTTGAGCTCTGCGAGGGTAGGCAGTGCCCAGCTAGGTTTGCAGACTCCTGAGATGGGATGCTGATGGGTTATTGGGGGTGACAAGAAGCCTTGCCCCGGAGGAGCGGTCCTTGGGGACAGCTATGAAGTGGTGACTGTGGAGGGGCTCTTCAGGGCACCTCGGGGATGTCAAACAGAGACACTCTATGGGTGAAACAGCTCAAATAGGTGGGTGGCTGCCAACAGCCGATGCTCTCTGAGCATGCAGAAGTAGCTCTAAGCTCTGCCCCCATCCCTAGGTTGGGGCTGCTGTTGGGGAAGTTTGGTGCCTTAGAGGGGAAAGTCAAGCACAGAGCAACAGAGGGGCAGAAGGGAGACACAGCAGAAGTCAGCGTAGAATGGGGTGTTGAGGCCTGGTCTATCCTCACAGGACTGAGTAGGGCTGCTGGGAGGTTGTGGAGCAATGGTCTAATTGGTCTTGATCTAGTGGTCTTGGCCTAGATCCAGACAGGACTTCAGGAATGGAGAAGGGAGGGGTCTGGGCATTTGCTGGAGGGTGCTTTTCAGAGTGGGGAAAACCAGAACCCTGGGCCTTCTGGCAATACCCACAAGAGCAATTGGCCCCACCTGCAACTTCAGAACAAACACCTTGCCCTCGTCACTGAGAAGAACAAACAGGGATTTATCAGAGCCAGTTGAGTTCAAACTTTGTTAAGAGTGTGATGGTTACTGGAGACACCCTCCAACTGGGGATAGAGGCTCAATCTGCCAAACTGCCCTGATAATATCTCGGGAGGTCTGGTGCTTGCCATGAGGCCAGGATCTTGCCAAGGCTTATTTAGTCCTTGGACTATTACAGCTCTTCCGTCTGGGCACCAACAGGACTGCCAGGGGTATTCCAGAGCATGGCAAGAGTGATTGCAGAGCTCTGGGGCAGGGGTAAGGCCTAGGTGTGTCTCCTCAGTCTTGCTACTGAGGCTGAAGAGCTCGAGCAGAGGTCAGCATATCTGTCACGATAACCCTTGATGATGGTGTAATCAGAGCATTGACTTCTGTGACTGCAGGATGTTCTCTGGTCATGCACAAAGTACTTCAGATGCACATTAGCAAAACTGGCATAACAACAGAGACATAACAACAACATGATCAAGAATTTAACTTTTCCCATTTCTCTTCTTATTGACTTTGATTCTTTCTTCTGAACTAGAAAGTTCTGACATGTTACAATTATAATCAGTACTCTAAAGCTATCTCAAATCCTCCAGAACCAAAGTCATGTTACAACAGCTATTTAGTGATAGAAGCTAAAAGATATTATGGAAAAAACCCGTGAGAACTGAATAGAACTTTTTGAATGAAGGTAATTGCTCAGGAGTCATCAACAGAGCAAAGCACATGAGTGCCAGTTATAGTAGCTGTAAGAGTTGTTCAGCAGCTTCATGTGACCTCATGAAGCAGAGAACACAGATAAGAAGGGAGCAGCTTACATGGAACACATTTGAATCTTACTTGAGGAAAAGAAGTGTCCCTCGTGGTCATCTATGGTTATGTATTGTTGCCGTGTGTGCAGCATGTTGCTATCCATGATGATGTATATATACAAGGGGCTTACAGAATAGTGTTACACCTCAGGAATCACATATCCTGGAAAAGGGAGAACATCTGTAAGGGCTCTCTTGAGGAGGACTCGTCTGTTGAAGTAATTTGAAATACAAATATCAATCAGGACAGTAGACTTGAGACTTTCCCTGAGGCTCAAGCTGTATTATAGTTGGAAAACCTAAAGACATTTTTTATCTCTGTCCTGAAGAAAAAGGTCTGAACTGTGACCCATGTGAATTACCATTGTTTGAGGAAAACCATACAATGCAAGGAATAAAAAAGAAGTGACTGCACAGGATGGAAAAGAGCAGTCTCATACTTGATACTTGTCTCTTGGAGAAAGGAGATTTGTCAGAGAGAACATACCAGCTTATACCAATGGAATATATGCATTTGGCTAGTGGATCCTGTCATAGTTTTTATACATTGATTTGTGTGACAAGGATCAAGTATCCCTTTCAAGTAACTGTTTATAGGCTCACAATGGGAGTCATTAAATGGCAATGTGGATTCCAGGTTTCCCTAGCTTTAGGTTCCGTGCTGGTAAAATACTCTAACAACCTTAGAGACCCCAACAGCAGAGTTTGTATTTGTGTATAGTATTTGAAGGAATGCTTTCTCTACCTTAACTTCCAGACTCACATGACAAGCTGATGTCTGACATGACTTCCATATATCAAAGAAAGTAAGAGTGTTACAGCGTGATTGTCCAATGGACAATTTTTTCTTCTGGAAAACAAATGAAATGTCACTAGGATTCCAATAGTAACATGACTTGCATTTTACTTCTTGCATTTTTCTTTTTTACTTCTAGAATAGATGTTAGAATTCATTCTTCTTTACATCTGCATATCAGTCCTGGAAGGGCCTATGTAGGGCTCAGATTTTCTATCATGGGTCATGTCTCAGGTTCTAGCCTGAGTGTACAGTACAATGCAAGACACATGTAAGTGTGTAGCAAGAAGTTACCGATAAAGAACATGTGATACGCCTGGGTAGTATTGGGCAGAACAAGCCTAATCCACCTCCATGAGAAGAGGAAGACTTTGCAAGGCAAATGTCTTTTGATAGAATCATCAGAGCAGACCATGAACACAAGCAGTAGCAGAAATCTCTGGAAAAGATACATTGGTGGGATAATTGTTTTGGGATGGGATGAACAAAAGCAGCAGTTTATTCTTGTCTTACATACATGGCACAACATACAGAACCAGCACAAATAACTTACAAAATCTCATACACCATGCTTCCTCTCAAATAGCTTCTATTAAGTTACAACACCATAACGAATCAGTTATTTAGTTACGACAGATCTCCAGACGTGGATAGCCTCCCATTCAAGGAGTTACTATTTTTGTAAGCTACTTAGACAAACATCATTTTTTTTTACATGTTTAATACAGTACAGTATCCTTAACAGAGCTCAAGATATTCACAATGAGAATTGAATACTTTATAAAACAGCAGAATTCCTCATCTCAATACAGGTCTACATTCACTCCTGCCTTGTCTGGTTTACAGGTGTGTTACAAGTCATCTTTACTCAACTTTCCAAGCTAAACATTGCTCTAAATGAAAAACAAAAATCTATTTACAGGGTTTTTTTAGATTTAATAAAAATGTCTTTCCTTCCCTTTCCCATTCCTACCCACTACCCCCACCAACAACTGCCATTTAGCTGGTAGAAATATTAACCCTCAAGCTTCTATAGAAACTTGAAAAAAATTAATGGTGACTTGTTGGATGCAAAACGAAAAATGGTCACAGCCCATCATTAATTCAAAAAGATGGATCTTTTTCTCCTAATGTCAGAATTTGTGTCCATTGGAGACAGATGACTCCTGTCATCTCATTTTTAGAGATAATGTATTACTTATGGGCTGAGACAAAACTATTTTTTTTAATTACAAGCTCTCCCACTCTCTTGCGTGCAATCATTTTCAGTATAAAGTTCTTTACCAGAAATTGTAGCGACTCTGGTTGTGTGGTACTGACTTAAATTCTCCCAGCCTCCATGAGATCAAAGAGTCTCTCCCCTTATCCATGTTCCCATTGGTATTGCTGGGTTCACTCACAAGAAGAGTTTTGCTCTGTGATTGCACTTCACACCCCACTGAAACCTGTGGGCATCTTTCCTTTGACTTGGCAGCTTTGGATTAGCTCTGCTTTAATGTGGCTGGCAAACTCTAGCCCTTAAGCAGTTTATCAGCTTTTTAAAGAAATAAGCAAAAAAGATTCCTCTCCTTTATACATACAATACGCAGTTTTGTTTGTTTTTTTTTTTTACATTGAACATTATAATAAAAAGCATGTTTATGTTATTTTGAAAATGCATTTTTACAGAACTTTATAAACACTGTTATATCAAACACATTCTCGAAAACTGGAGAAAATACCGACACAAAACCTGGAAGAGCCTCAACAGAATTCTTCCAGTACTATTCGTCTACTTGCATATTTCATATTTCATTGTCCTATACTGCAAACATAATTTGGCCATATAAGGACAAGTGAAATTGACAACAAATCCCCAATAGTTTTGAGTAAGACCTGGCTCTGTAGTTTAATGAAAGTAATATGACATCCAACGCATGTTTTTTTTTTACCTGGCATGCCCATTCTGCTACCTTTACTTGCATTGAGCAATACCGTAATTCACAAATAGTCTCATTCGTTACAATGGGATTACATGTGACAAAATAACGTATGCAAAAACACTCAAAACAGCTTCTCACTTTTTAAATCCTCCGTATGTCAACAGCTAACAGCATTATATTCTTCTTTACATATATTGTAATTGAAAATTACGTAAGAGTAATATTTGCAAACAATTCTGTATCAGAAATCAGTGTACAAACTTTTGGAAATAATCTGCTTACAGTTGTGCTATAGTTCTGACAGCCTAGAAATCTATCTGGTGTGACCAAGAGTAAATTTCACAAGTCTGAATGCTTTATTTATAGGCTTTTTTATGTTACACTTGACACTGCCCCAGACTGACAGAGTTTAAGTTTAAACATACATATGTCACACTAACATGAAATCAGGATCTTATTTTCCCTTACCACCACCAATTTCCAGTACAATCAGTAATGGACTTTAATGCATATAATCTAAGTGAAATGTACTTTTCAAGCAGTTTGTCTAACATAATACTGAATAAATGATAATGTGAGCTTGGTTTCTTATCCTGTAAAAGCTTAAAAATGCATTAAACTTTTGTATGTTGGGAGCAGTCATTACTCCCAATTCAGGAAGTCAAACAGCAGAATATTTTTTTTCTCTGTCTCACTATTTCGTTTGTTCTTTAAGGAAACAAAAGAAGAAACAAATTACTGAATGGCTTAAAATACAATTGGTGAAAGGTCATTGACTGTAATGTGCTGTAAAAATGTTTTCCCATGGCTTGAAATGCTCCAAGTGTAATCCTTCCCAGACTTAAAAAATGCAAGCCATATCTAATCCGAAATTCTAACTGTACCGTAGCATGTGTAGTCACCCGTAAAGGAGCCCTTTTAACAAAACAAAGTATATTAACTTGCTCAACAGTTTGCAGAATGGATCTATTTCGGTCACTGTAATAAAACAAGTTGTACATATACATGTTAAAAAAACCCAAGTGTGAATAACTGTACAGTATTTCCACACATAAAACAACTAGTTGCACGTGATGTGATATGTAAAGCGAATTGCTGAAAATCTGTTCAGTCTTTGGGATGATCAACGTATAAATAATAAAAACTTAAAAATAATGATTGAATTTTCATAAAAGAAGGTTTTTGCTGGAGGGGTAGAAGGAATTACCCTCCTACTCATCCTCATTCCCCATGGATTTTACAGATTGAGTTCCTTCCCCCAGTAGGCCACAAGTGGATTTTTTTTAAGAACTAGCAACATATTTTAATGAGGTTATATTCTTCTGTGTAACAGTACTTATAAGGTTTCTTTTTCATAAAACATAGTCTGTTCTTATTGAAGTTTATACTCCTTCAGAAGTTTCAGGCTGTTTAAACTCCAGAAGAATATAAATCTGATCCAATTATGTTAAAGTATAATGAAACAGGAATTCCTTTATTCACTGTGAAAATGTAGTTACCTTCTGTTCTGATAATTCAATCTAGTTTTCATTCCGCTACCCCTCCCCAAAAAAAAAAGTATTGTAATTACAAGCCTGTAATTATACGTAGCAAAGAAAGAAAACTGCTCCTTGCCTATGGAAATATATATAGTTTTCCAAGTTCCAACCCCTCTCTAAGCTGCTAACCATCACACAGCATATGCCATTTGGCAATTTGTCTTCTGGGATATTCACAAATTTCTTTCCAGTGCTCTCCGCCTGTTCCTTCTGCTGAAGATCCCAAGGTTAACTGGCCAATGACCTCATTCCTTGATCCCCTATCTGAATCTAAAACCAAAAATTCAATGCTGATATCATCAAGGCCCTCACAAGGAATGTCAAAGACAAACAATTCATTGAACACTGCATTGGGGGTGCATTTCTTCACGTGAGTTTTCTTTTTAGAAATTCTCTTCTTAGCATGGTACAGGTTCACTTTGACATAAGGGTCTGCAACGAAAAGAGAGAGCACAGATCAGATATTGAGCAGTGTTGTTTAGAAATTCCTTTATCTAGTTAACTGTAAATTTTATAACTTACCAACATAATTACATCACAATGAGATGTTTCAAGTTATTAAAGATGACTCACCTCATCCAATTTTTTTTTGTTTACATCTGAATTAGTCCCTTTAATTTCCCTTTATGGTCACCAAAGATGTAATCAAGATAGTCAGAGAAATTTAGGGCATGATTCCTCTGACCAAATACAGGAATACAAGTGTCTCTTTCATGAGATAAATCCTGCCTGTAGTCCATTAACCCTAATAACATCTTTCCTGCCTGTAAAGGTGGTCTGAAAGTACAAAAAATTCTAATGGACTCTGACAAATATGTTTCATGACATATTTATGTGTTACAGAGATCTGCTTTTCGCACATTCTACCAGTAGGGTATAATCATTAGCATTAATAAGGCCCATGCAATGTAAAGCCTCAGAAGGAATAAGCTCATGCTGAGAGAATGGGTGAATGGATGTGATTCATTCCTGTTGTGGCTCTACCAAAGTCAATTAGCTTGATTAAATTGTTCCCACCAATTTTTATTGAACAAATTTAGCACAAAACTGTAAATATAAGGGTATGTTTGTTGTTAGGATATGTACTTGAGTTGATGTCTGTGCTGTACTAATATTGAAGAAGGGAAGTGAAAGTGCCCATATTTTCAGCTATCAACTGACTTTGACCATTTACTTTCCTCATAACTATTCAACTGTTTCAAGATTTCTTTGCTATTTTCTTCAGCAATGACTCTATTTCTTCCTTTAGAGAATTCTAGAGAATGCTTAAGAATCATCCCTTTCAAGTACCTTGGCATTTATTTCAGTGCAAGTGTGGACCTGTTTTCAAATTTTCATGGTGCAAAGATGCAGTACAAAATCTTTTCTAGTCAACCCGGTCAAACAAGATAGTCTATGTAAACAATCAGCTAATAAACATTAAGAATTTTGGTCAGATGACCAAAAGGTTTTTGTTTTCTTCAGCTAACAATGATTTAACAGGAGTAAAGTATGGTATAATACATCTTCACTTCATATTCTATCCCCATTATAAATACTTTTAAAATAGGGTTTAATGTTATTACAATATTCATTGGCTTTGGAATGAATATGTGTCAGACAAGTATTTAAAATATCAGGATCAATATCCATCAGCAAATTCACACTGTTGTTAATTTCTGTCTAAAGGACATTTTCTGACTGTTAATTCTGGCCATCTACTAGATAAGGCTAGAACATTCCTCTTGATTTTGTTAGGTCCATTGGGAGACCTCAACACCAGTGATCAAGGAAATCAAGGAGGTTGTGGGAATGGAACAGCTTCTGAGTAAAACAGTTCCCATCTTCCTAAAGAGATTGAAGTATGCAATTTTTTCGCCGACCTCATCGAAACACTGTTTCATCCCTCTTGTCCAAGATTTATGTTGGGCTGAGGGGAAAAGAGCAAATAAGGACTGTCATTGACTGTGTATGTTACTGACACCCAAATATATATTGAACTTGGCCTTGCTGATTAACAGCAAATAATGAACTGTTCATTTAGGCAGTTCATTATCTCTTTAAAATATTATATTCCTATTATAGTTATCAAGGTTCTACTGAGGGAAGCAGAAAGACCAAAGAGAGTTTATACCTTTACTCATAGGAGATGCAATAAACAAATGCCTAGTTTGGATGTGTTATAGGGTCCAGGTGGCTGTTGAGACTAGGAGGGTTTTTGTTTTCAAGTTGTTTTCCCATCTGAGCGAACCTCAGCCAGATTTGGTCTATTGAGATCACCTTGCTGTCATGCTCTCTTCATGAAACTTCCACTATATGCTGTGACTTTGGGCTTGAATATTAAAACTACATGTGCTATCTTATAGTGGAGTAAACTGTTGTGCTCCATTTATATCATTTCTTCTTATGATATGTGAATAGAAAATTTAGATCGTAAGAAGGATTTCAGTGGAACTCCACCATATAGATGCTATCTATATCTTTATTGTATTGGATCCAGGACAGGTTAACTTTCTAGGTAAATTCCAGTATTTCTTGGTACAATAAATAGAAAGGCTGTATTATTGGCTGTAGTGATTATGATTCAGTGATTCCCCGAAGTACTTTCTCTTCTGCTTCTTTTAAAAAAAATCCTGTGACATGAAAGATTATCAGTCCTATATAGAATCAACAGCAGATGTGCTGCTTGTATAGTCCTTTGGTATGTACTGCTCTTTTTGTGTGGTTGTTTTCTCCTTAATATATTGTACCTAGAATTTTATCCTGTTATTATGTAATATAGCATTGATGTGCATCTAACTGCAATTCTAGTATTGGCTTCAAAGGAGGTTCCAGTGAGGGCAAAATAGCACAATAAGACAAGGAGAAGGGATTGCAAAAGCTGTTCCTTCTTAGTGCACCCCAAGGACAGCTTGTGCAGAAGTGTAAGTACTATGTTACAACCTTTTTCCAGCACTGGCATAGTTCAGCTTTTCACCTTGCCAAAAAAATATTAGTGCTCAGATTAGTGCCAAATTCTCACAGATGAAACTGCTTGCTTTTCTTGGTGCTAAGATGAACTAAGCCATATCACGATCTCACTCCATACTGATCTTCTATAAGTAAACTGATTTTTTGTCATAAATAAGAGATTTTAGTATCTGCAAACAACATCCCATACTTACGGCAGATGGGTTCTGTTCAAGACAACCACAAGACTCGTTGGTTTCCACTGCTAACAGATGTCATATTTTTTTAACATGATTGAAGAACAAATTTGTAAAATACATAAATACATACCCTGGAAAATAAAGCATTGACCTAGATATGAATGAAATACATAGGTTGCAAATAATAGATACCGTTTCTTCATTTATGGGCTATGTTTAGTCTTTGAAATGCCGTATTTCGGCTGTCTTCTGTCTGTTTGTTTTATATTCTTAGGGCATACTTGTCAGTAAAACCATTACCCGATAATCCTGACACATCAGATTTAGGTAGATGCCTGGCTTTTAAGACCACCACAGTGAGCGTATTTGTTGTAGACTGATAACAGAGAGAGATCAGTAATTCTCCACGCCCAGATGATTTCTGAGGAAATGAAAGAAAAAAAGAAATAAGACTATTGATAAGCAAATGGATTCACCAAGCTTTAAATTAGAATTAAGAAGATTAATAAAATATCACATAACTGTATATTCTGAAATGGTGTAAAAGGATATAATTTCTGGAGTTATGCTGCTTTACATGCCAAATATAATTTCCTTCTACTGAAGTTATGTAACTTTTCTTATGGTTGGTCATTAGGCTGAACAAAAATAAACAATAAATAAGTGAAAATATAGGTTGACATGACATCACTAGCTTCAGAGATTAGAAATGAAATCCTACATCTTGAGAAAAAAATCTCACTGAAAAAGATCTTAAGCAGAACAAAATTCCATAAAGATATACTGAAAAGAAAAATGAATAAGGGTAAATGAAAATATATTCAGTAAAATGGTTTTAAGCAGGAAGGATTCAAACAGTTAGTGAAATCTCATCCCACTTTCTAAAGTATTATAATATACATGAAATAAAGATGACATCAAAGACTGTCTCTATGATTATTAGATTTGAATTTGCAGAAGTAGTTTATTTCACAGAAAGGGGGAAGGAGAAGGAAACAAGCCAAAATAGTACCTTATATACCAGAAAACCCAATAAGTCATCAACAAACTATCAGTGACATAGTTATAGTTGTAATATAGCCATAGAATTGCAAAATAACAGTATTAGTTATACATATGTTGTCTGGTAGACATTTATTTGATTTGGCAGCATGCTTGCTCTTTGAAAACAATCAAATTGAAAGTCAATACACATTCTACTTCCTTAGTAGAGATTAAGAGACGTGTGTGTGACGCATGTGCATTTCTGTGGTTCAGCTGTGATAGTTATAAATGATCTTTATGTTCTGAAATGAGACAAAATGGTATGTAATATTTTTAGCCCAGTGAAGTCAGTATGTTTCGCCATTGACTTCAGTAAGGCTTTGGCTGCTCCCTCGTGTCTTACTACCTTTAGCAGAGCTGCAGCCTGTGTCACAACTCTTGAGAGAGAAGGTAGTAACAGCACTGAAGTGTAAGAACATACTACTGCATCAATATGGTCTCTAACAGGTTCCAATTCTTTAACTGAAGATCACTTACATTCTTTAAACATCTGCTATAAAACCCATGTAGTTGAAGTGGAAGATTTACATTGACTTCAATAAGTTTTAAGAAACAATTGTTTCAAACAGAAAAGGGGAGGAAGGAGAAAGGGGATAATATATAAATCTATGCATTCTTTCCTTTTGAAGCAAATCAATGTGGATTGAGGCTGCTTGACCCAATGTAAATAGGTCCACTCAAACCTGCTGGACCAGTTGAATAAGGAAGTAGAGTTTAGGACATCAGGAATTTCTTGCAACATGCTCAATGTAATATTCTTTTATTACATTTGTGTAATTGCGCCCTCATACTGACATTATGAAAGGATCTCAGTGACTTGCATGTTGAACTTGTTCCCTTTTCTTTCCAAGATGCTAGCAGCATTACACAAGAATCACAGCTAACACTAGCACAACAATTTAAAGTTTAGATTAAAAATATGTTACCCTAACATTTCTTTTGACGATCTCTCTGTCCATCAGCAGCCTTCCTTCTGACAACTCAATTCCTGCGAGAGGAATGAGAACTTCCCCAATGACGTCATCTCTGGAAAATCTGTCAAAGCTCAAGATCATAAAGTGAAGTGTTAAGTCTTGAATTTGGCTATAGGGGATCCCATAAAATGTGAAGGTCTCATCAAAAGCTGGATCTAAGGTTTTTCTCAAGACTCTGGTTTTCACCTTGTGCTTTTTCTCAGGCAGGATTGTCATTTTGATGTAGGGATCAGAAGTCATTGACTGCTCATCCATTGCTGGCAGCCCACGTGCCTCTTTGATGTTCACTACAAATGCCTTTTTCTCAAAGTTGTACTCTAAAGAGAAAAAGAGAGTTCCTAGCTTGTCTTGCTTATCTTCAGATGACAGGGAAGTGATGGATTTTAAACTATCAGGGGATACTGAATCTTTCTTCCTTTCTGCAAAGTGCTTAGGAGACAAATTTTCAAGATCTGGAGAGCTCTGGATTTTAGGGGATGTTTTGGGAAAGTTGCCATTTAGATCTCTCTTCTCCAGGTCGAGTTGGAGAGAATTCTTTGGCATCGCTGATTTGTTCTTTTCTTCACTTTTCTCATCTGCTCCAAACTTCTTCTTACTGTTGAGATTCTCAGGGTAAATGTCAACCCCCTTCAGAACATGGACAAACTTATATGGAGGGGTCTTATTGGATTTGGAAGATTTACGTTGGCAGCAGATCCAAGCAAAAAGGGAGACAGAGAAGACAAGGCCAAATGCACTAAAGATCCCAACCACTGTCGGAATTTCATCTGAAAATCAAATAAATAGCAACAAGCACATAAGCAGCAATGCCTTGTATTCTGTGTGATGTTTAATAAAGCAATAATTTAGTAAAACAAACTGATAGGAGCTGGTAGTAGCAGCAGGATCGACAGACTGAAAGTGCTTTGCATTGTACGTATTGCTCGCCACCTACAGGCATGAATGTGAAGTCCCAGACTAAGGCACGCTTGTTATGTTAGTATTTTTCCATACAGAGAGTGTTTGGGAGGAAAATACTATTCCCATCCCACTAGTAATAACTATTAGTAATAGCTCGACTATCTCACCCCTCTGCGTGTAGTTTCTGAGTTTATATGCCTGTGAGTAATAACAGCCCTCAGAAGGTTTCAGCTTTGAGTTTATGGAGCTCTGTTGGTTAGATAAAACAGATTCTGAAAGATGTATTTCTTGTAGATACATTCTCTGCTTTTCACATTGTTTCCTAGAATACTTTGTACACTCAATTAACTCATTTTTTATGGTTTGATCCCATAATGGCCTGGAGGTATTTTTGAAAGAACTGAGTTTAAATGGAGGTTATAAGACTCAACTGTTTCAATGGGATTTTCAATACTTTGCAGGAGTAAGTCTATCAAAAAAATTTAGAATAATTTCATACCAAGTGTCTTTTCCAGATGGATGTGACTTTGAGCAGTCACATGTGAATCCAAAGCTGAAAAAATATATTAAGTGTATCATTGATAACCACTAAGCTTTGCATTTAAGACACTATGAATCAAAGCTATAGGGAGTTTACAAGAAGGTTCACTACTTTGTAGGAGCATATAAGAAAAATGTTAAAACATAATTCTCTTCTACCTTAATATGAATCCTACACTTAAAACTGAATAAAGAGAAAACTGAAAAAGTGTTACAACCTCCGTTGTCATGCAGATGCATTAGTTACATATAGAGTATCATTAGCCCTTCAAAGCATGCATCGAAGGGGCAAATGAGCACAACTAATTGGAAATCCAATTTTGCCCATAAGTAACATTACTAACTGAGTTTAAACCTCCCACAATGTAACAATCAGAGCTTAATCTTTATTCCCCGCATCAGTGGAAGACCAGCAGAATATTAATGGCATGACATTGTGTATGCATAAAAGCAATTGTGTAATGGTTCTGTTTCTCTCACGAATGATTAGCAGATCATTCTAGATGAGAAAAGCAAAACTATCCCCCTCTCTGTATTGCTAAATCATCTTCATGCAGGTAAAAGCTAGGTAGATAGATGTGCTGCTACTATATCTTGGTTTTCAGTGGGATGATTCAAAAAAAAAATCCACAACAATACTATCAGAGCAAAGTAGGACATAATGTTCCAGAACAAAAAAGATCAGGCTTGGCTATTAATTTCTTCTGGCAGTATTCATGTCACTTTCCCTTTGCCTATCAGCTGCATCAGTCTACACACTTAATTGTAAGATCTTAATGAAATGACTGAAAACTATGTACATAACCAAAAAGTATTTTTTCTAAGTTAAGCACGTGGCTCTGAGTTTCAAGAATTCTCTGGGCTGCAGAAATTTAAATATACATGCTATAAAGGTGGAAGGCAAGGAGTAATTTGAAACTAATCAGAATACTTTAATAGCTTTTAAGGATGATTTGCACATTCACAATACTTTTCCATGAGATGGCAGACTTTTAGCACTAATTGAAATGATGCTATATTTTAGTTCTACAACCACTGAAAGCAGTGGTAGAATCAATTTGGTGTTTAAAATATTAATTATCTTCCTTAAATAAGTAATTAGACAAGCATGATGTCACAAGTGGGGTTAGAAACATCAGGTGGGTGGGGTACAAAAGAAGATGAAATGGTAACCGAAATGGCTTTATATTTACAACTAATTATGTTGCAACCTAAATTTCTTGCTGTTGTCACAATGTGAATCAATTGGTTAACATTCAAGGCAGTGTATTAATAGGAAACATCACCTATTGATCCTGGGAGAAATTATTATTTCTGTTATATGGTATAAATCTGGAGTTTCTTCACTTAACTCAATAGAATGAACCTTGAATTAAAGCATGCTAAAGCAAATATAATCTAGGCTGGAGTCAATATTTGCAAAGCAGAGCTCAGAAACATTTCTATTTACTGTTTTTCTGAGTAAGGTTATTTATGTACCCATTTTATAAGTGCACATATATGACTCTCTCTGAAACTTCAGGTATCACAGTTAAACACCCTGCATCCAGTGCATAGAAATGACACAGCTGAAAAGTTCATTGTCATCATTGCTATTCTCAATCAATCCAGACTGACTGACGTGCAGCTGTTTAGATGAAAACACCAGGATCCTGTGTTCTCATCTTCCTAGCAACGTCCTTTACAAGACTACATTTCACTTTAACTAACAGTTGACAAGCCTTTCCCCACAACAAGAAAAAAGGAATGAAAATTATTCCAAGAATGGCTCAAACAAAGATTTTCTGGGTGGCGAAGAATGCATTTACATCGTTTAACTCTGAAGCCACACTACTTTAACCAAGACAGAGAAAACAACCCTGAACCTCTCTCATTGTAAAACGCACCTACACAAACCCCTTCATCCCTCCTGGTGCTTTACGGGGGAGACCTGATAGGGAGGAAAAAAGAGAGAGAAAAAGAAGGGAAAGAAAGCAAATTCCCACAACTTCTGAGATCAAAGAGAACTGGGGGAAATCAGGTTTCTCCCAACAAGCTGACTTCTGGGAGGTGCAGGGTGGCTCAGCAGAGGCTGCCTGCGTGCACTTTGCTTGGGGAGGGGAGCAACCCCCCAGCCCGGCAGGAGGGGAGTTGGGGCCGGGACGCGCTTACCGAACTGGTGGCGGCTGGCGGCGATTGGAGCCATGTTTGTGTCGTGCTCTGTCCGAGGTGCTGGAGACGCTGTCC
>NW_010136271.1:0-19799 GCF_000699245.1 Pterocles gutturalis | reverse complement strand
CGGTGCTGAAGCCTCTGTCCGCGGTTCTGAAGCCGTTGTCCGGGGCGCTGGAGCCGCCTCCCCGGGTGACGAACGACCTGCCCAGGACGCCGAACGCCCTGCCTTGCTGTCCTCTGGCTCTGCGCTCTCAGAGAGCCAGGGAAATCGTCTTTTGCAGCGTTTTAGTTTTTTTTTTTTATTTTTTTAAAAAGAAAAACACACCAAAACAAAACCCCAAACCCGGAGACACAAGCGGTGGGGAAGGTGGAGGAGGAGGCTGCGAGTGGGCTGGAGAAGAGGGGGGAGGGGAAGCTTCGGTCCTCCCCTTTGCACACTGATTTGCAACCCCCTTCCTGTTTTGGCTCTTCTGAGTATCTAGACTGAAGACGTGGTTGAAACCCAAATTGACGCAATCCTGACGCTACAGGGCTGAAATCAGCACCTTTCCCACGTCCCATCCCCCCCTCCCCGGCCACCACACCCTCCCTCCCTCGCTCTTTCTCTCTCTTCACCCCCCATCCCCCATCCTCTTTCTGGGGACTGAACACGCACTCATTGATTATTTTAACTGCCCTGCTGCAGGATATGAGCTCCCACCCTCCACGGACACAGACAGGGAATGTTAATGTCTGTGATTCAGTGCACTTTCTGTAATATACGGGTGTGTCTTTTGCTGGGGTAAGATTTATTTATTTATTTAGCTATAAGCTGGACAGGCTACAACGTGAAGGAGATGCCAACTCAGATGGTCCAGACACCTTGGCACCAACTGCAAGGCACACATTTCTCCTGTGACTGACATGATACACTTTCTGGATCTGAATTGTAAAAACTCCTCATGTGCCTTCTCCCTACCCCACCTCCTTGCTTTTTCCCACAGCCCACTCCCACAAAAACACTCAGGCCTCACTTTGGAAATATATTTCTTGACCTTCCTGTAGGTCTAGGAAGAAAATGAATTTACCTAGATACTTCTGGATTTTACCAGGTTTAGATGTCTGTCTCCCAGTCTGGACTGAGAACATAGGAGGTGGGGGGGAAGCGGAGGGAGGCTGACAGGCAGGAGAAGTGAGGAGAAACAGAACAAGAAAGCAGAGCTGCCTGTAACTAGAACTACCACAGTGTATAATAACCCAAGCTAAGTCCTGGTGCAACAGAGCTTCAAAAGCCAGCACCTGGCATCTGAGTCCTTCTGGATTCAGAAGGAATCATAGAAGTCAGGTTTGGAGCCTATGTGCTAATTCTGATGCATAAATGGTAAACAGGTGTTGTTGCTCTTTTAAATAACAAAATCCAGATACAGGTATAGTCTGTAATGACCCTGCTCTACATTGGGTCACTTGGAAGTTAATGTGTCTTGGCCCACTTTAAAGCATGTTCTTGCTTCATGCTGAAGCCAGTGAAGCTCCTCAGATTCCAGAAAAATTAAAATAGAAAGGCCAAAGAATAATGGCAAGCTAGTGTCAAAACACAGCTGAATGAAATCCCTGGCTTACTGTGAGAGTTGAACACCTACTGGTTAATATTGTTTATGCTTATCTGCTTCTGTTACACCTTCAGCAACCTGGCCTTGATATGCACCTGTGCAACTGTTTCAGGAACAGACATACTCACTACCCCAATCCTCATTATATCCCATCCCACATTTAATGAAACACAGAGAATAGTTTGCCACCTCTGTTCCTCTTACAAACACCTAGACTACAATGAACTCAGGTATTATTAGACTGCAGAAACTATTGTTTAGCTCCTGTTAGTGTTTTGGCAGCACAACTTGATTTGGGATGCTTGGGTTCATGTGTTGGCACCAATTCAAGAAAATCTGGTTCAACTTCTCTCTTCTTTCTGGCAGCCCTCCTTCCCCTCAGCCCTGCTATCCAGTTCCCTTTCTCTTTCCAAAATCCAGCCTTGCTCAAAAATGTACATCCACTGAAAGTAATTACATTTTATTTTAGACCACATTCCAGGTACACAAGCCTCCAGACATGACTGAAATAAGATCCTTAAACAAAGTTAAACATGTTTAACTGGGATGTTAAACTATTGTAAGCTGTTACTGTGTCTGGACTTCAAAAACAATGGACCAAGAATCAATATAAGGTATAATTTTTATAGGATATTTATCCTGTTATAGCTGGGATATGGTGAGTCTATATATTAACGTTGGCGCTTGAATTATTATCCATAATTTTGAAGATTTTTATTTTAATTTTTCAATGAAATCCAGTACATCCCTTGTTGATATATATAAAATTTATGGAACACACAGAAATATAACAATGATTGATTCAGCTTCTTTTCCCTCTAGTTTTTCTAAAGTCCCAAGGATGTATAAAAAGCTTTTACACAATTTATATGTTGTTATATGGTATACCAAAAGGATTTCCTTTAGCATTCAAGTTCTCTTTTTTCTTTTTCTTTTATTTGCTGATGAAATGGCAAAATATATGTCCCTCTTTTTTTCCCCCCACTTTTCCAAAATTCCTCATAGTTCATGCTAGATTATTTTATAGACACTGGTTAAGTCCTTTATGGTGCCGTGTGCTGTACAAACGTATTGTACAAAGCCCTTCATTTCCTCTCAGTTCTGTGCATGTGTAAATCTTTAAAGCAGTATAGAAAGGGTTTCACAATACCAGCTCTCTGTCTTTAGAAACTTGGAGCGGCCAAGACTGTGCATACACACAAGTGTGTGTAAACATGTATACACATATGCAAATGAATGCTTTTATCTCTTCATTGTATTGGTCAGTAATGGCAATTAACAATTTTTTTATATCACTCATGAACCTTATTTATTTAATTGTATGACTCCACTTAATGGAACAGAGTTCAGATCACAGAAAATACTTGAGGAGGAGGTGGAGCATTGGATTGCTGACACGTCTTGAGAGAGACAGACTTTTTCCTCCCTGTGTTATGCAAGCACCATCTAGTGTACATCTCAGACCCATCAGCACCAGCTGACTAGTGTATACCCATGTAGGTAATACAAACACAAAAATACATAATCAGCTCACTGTTGCTTCATTACACTTCTGAGAAGTTGCCAGAGGGGAAAAAAAATTCATCCTGTGAACCCTGTGTGTTTCCTAACCAATTAGGTGACTATTTTTCAGTTCAGCCCCATACAACAGTATTTACTCTCCATTTTTGTGGTTATACACTCTACACATTTCCCTCTCTTCTCAAGAAAGATCCTGGAAACTTGAGTAAGACTTCCCCTAGTTTGCAACAGACACTTCAGTAAAAACTTGGTCTAGGAACTCACTGCCCAGGTAATATTTCTTCATTTTTTCCAAGAAACAAGATAGAATAATCTCGAATACTTCATCTCAGAAATAGAATATTTAAAGGAGCTAGTTCAGATTTTTCCTGCACTGAGTTGAAATGGACTGATCATCTGCAAAATACCTCTGTATATGAACTGGCTAACTATTACAATGAAGACTTCTGTGGTCTGAAAACCAGATTATTGGTGCACAGCATGCGCAGAGCATCCTCCTGCCACTCCAAGAAGAGGGAGGGTGGTTGCTAAGCGACAGAGTCCACACACTTCCCAAAGCATAGTCCTCAAATAAGCATATAAGGTTGGAAAAGATGGTCCTCTACCTGCAAATGAACGGTCACCATTCCTCAAAACCAAAACCTTGTGTGTGAAGAAAACCGTAATCGTCTCCCTTTAAGGAAAAAAAAAAAAAAAAAAAAAAGTTATACTAAACAAGATCTCCCCCACCCCTAAAGACAACCAACATTTAAAAATAAAACTCAGTGATTTATATGTATGAGGTGAAGCTGGTGAAACAGCCCCTTCCCATCTCTGTGAAATGTTTTCCTGGAGCTTAAAGACAGAGTTTCACATTTTCAAAAACAGCATCTCATTTGGAATTCTGCACTTACTAGGTGCCAAACTACAGACATTAATTAATACTACTCACAACCTATGAAAATCAAGCTCTCCAACCATGCTTACTAAATAAAACCTCAGCAAGAATTCAGGTAAAGGTCACTTATTTTGAGAAGTGCAGAGTATTCAATGCTTCTGAAAGTCAAATAACTTCAAAAGGATCTGAAAAGATGCAGATAGTTAGACTCTGCTTCATTTCCACTTCAGGTATCTCTGCAATCAGACAGTGGAAAGGAGCTAACATCTCTCCATATCTCATCTCTCAGTCTTTGACAGTCCTTAAATGCCTAAAGGCATGTCTTTGGCTGCCACACACACCCACAAACCTGGACTTGTGACCTGAATACTCATCCTGGTACCTGTTTGACCTTACAAACTTATCATTCCTCCCTAGGTTGTAACTGAATTCAGCTTCATGCATTTTAATGTCCAGTGCTACATGAAATACCATGACATGACCTCCAGTTTCTGCTACAGAATGGTGTACATTTTCTGGACTGTATTTACCAGTTTCATGTTGGTACATAAGATACCACAGAGTTCTGGAAATCATAGAAACATAGAATCATAGAATGGTTTGGGTTAGAAGGGACCTTAAAGATCATCCAGTTCCAACCCTCCTGCCACGGACAGGGACATCTGCTACTAGACCAGCCTCATCCAGCCTGGCCTTGAACACCTCAGGGATGGGGCATCCACAGCTTCTCTGGGCAACCTGGACCACTGCCTCACCACCCTCACAGTAAAAATATTTTCCTGATATTTCATCTAAATCTACTCTCTTTCAGCCTAAATGGTACAAGATATACAGATTTAGGCAACCGAATAATCCCCTAGCTCATACACCACTTCTAGGCATGTAATTTCAGACCTACAAATCTAGAGATTAATTCCTTTGTCCCTGGGGCTTTCTTGAGCTGTCCTTTAACATGTGTCTAGTGTAATTGAAAAGCCTTAAACTTCCACATGGAACTAGTGAATACAAGACAGGATGAACACAAGACACATACACTCCTGTAACTGCAGCTGAAGGTGAAGTAGAGATGCTGGCAGAGTGGGTGGTCTAGGTAAACTGCCTTAAATGTCATTACACAACTTAATTTAAGCAACTGAATAAATTCCCTAGCTCACCTACTGATGTGCAGAAGTCTAAATTAATATTTTAAACATTAAATTGAATCATGCGTTAGGGATCAGCTTTAGACTGAGTGTAATCTTTCTCTTGACTCCGTTGGTTGCATTGACCAGACACTTGTCTTCTGTAGTGGGAATTTGGAACACCTATTGCACATGCAGACATGAAGTTTGGTAAGCTAGCTGCAGGGCTGACCTCCATTCCCAAGATTTGCTGATGTCTCTAAAGTTACTGTTGCATTTATTCATTAAAAAAAATAATAAAAACCAAGGATTTTTCTTCTTTATAAAGACACTGTGTAGATCAGTGTGTTGATGAGATTATAAGATTGGGTGAAAGAAACAATTTCAGTAGTTTAGAATCATAGAATCATAGAATGGTTTGGGTTGGAAAGGACCTTAAAGACCATCCAGTTCCAACCTCCCTGCCATGGGCAGGAACACCTCCCACTGGACCAGGTTGCTCAAAGCCTCATCCAGCCTGGCCTTGAACCCCTCCAGGGATGGGGCATCCACAACTTCCCTGGGCAACCTGTTCCAGTGTCTCAGTACCCTCACAGTCAAGTTTAGTTGTGATGTTTACAATAAGGAAGAATCATTGGTTGGTTGGCTGATGGCAAAGTTCTTCCAAGGAGAGAAATATTGCTGTCCCTTCAGAATCTGAGACAGCTTGCATAATGTCTTTCTAAGTACGCAATGACATGTATTTTGTTGTTTTTTTTTTCATTGTAAGACCTCCCTGCAATTCCACATGTTGGATAAAGAGAAGGGAAAAGAAAAGCCCTTACTGTTGCAATTAAATTTTTGTAGCCAAGGCTCAAGAGTTATTACAGGCTGTATATACTGGCATGCACAGCCTTTCCAAAGTGTCCGCAGATCTGCTCTCTGGGGGTTTTAGGTACATTTATATGAAAAGATATCAAGAAGCAGATTTTGGTTTTGGAGGCAGGAGCTGCTAGTAATTCCTATGACATTCTTACCTTTTTTCTTTATTTTTGAGATTATTTTTTTCCAGGAAATATGTTGTTTCAATTTCATTTCCATAACAGATAGATTCTACTGGTTTTAATGTGCTGACATTCATGAATGGTAGTGTGCGTGAGCTGGTAAATCACTCTGTCTGCATATGTTTTACGGGGTTGACAATCCAGGTGAGTCAGAATAACTCTTACATTTTCAGCCAGGGTTATAGATATCTCAAGAGATAGAATATTCTTTTATCTTGGTAGCCTCTGCCTACTGAGGAAAAGACAATTTTACTTCCTCTCCAAGTATAGTTTTTGATACTAGCAATTCTGAAAATAAGAAACAGTATCAGAACCTTATTTATGTCAGGAATCTTTTTTGTCTTTTACTTAGCTTTAGTAGTTAAAGTATAACTCAAGTACAGAAAAAAGGTACCATTAGGGAATTAGGATGAGATTTTAGAGCAGTGTTGTGGTATTAGAAGGCTCAAATTAATTCACATTTCTAACTTAATTCATTCAGACTTCCTCAGAAATCCCAGCCTTAATTAACAGACAGCCTTTTATATTTTTTATTTAATTAATAAATATAAAGACTGAGGAATATGCCAAAAACAGGGATTTTAGGTGCTTAAGCCATACCTAACTCCAGTTTTATGAGCTTTAATCTAAACTTCAGACCTTGAAATCCCTGCTGTGAACTTAATTTTAAGACTGAGTACATCTTAAGAAACCTTAGAAAAATAAGAAGGACTTCCTATAAAGTGTTTTGTTTTCTGGCCCTACTCAAGAAAACTTGCCCTGGCATGTGAAGAAGTCTAACACCTAGTTAATTTCTTCACCTCACTCACCTATTTTGTATCCATTCTCCAGACATGCCTGATGGAGCAGGCACCAGACAAAAGCATCTAGAAAATCTTATTTCCTTTTAGGACACTGGAGATTAGATCATTCCATCAGAAAGTTTATAACAAGGTTTAAGTCTTTCCTGTGTTCTTATTTTTTTCCTAAGCATTATTCTTTAAAGGAAGAAATGGACCTATTGACATTTTTCCAATGTAATGATATAGAGTCAGAAAATAAATATGCAACCTGAGTGCAGCACTTAGAGTAATCTATTAAGGATGGAGACCTACTTTCTCATCTTCCTTCCAAGAAGTGTTTTAGTACAGTACTATGGCAGCTGAATATCACATGTGCAGTGCCTTACTTCAGTGGGAGATTCAATATTTTGAGACTCAAACAATGGAGAAATTCTCTAAAGCTCAGACTAACAACGCTGCACTATAGGGGAATATACCAGTGACAACTAACGTGTTATATACCACATCCTTTCTTAGAGCTTCTCTTTGGATTTCAAGAATTACATGGCACAATTAAGCAAAGGCATTACTATTAACCATTGTAGAGTTTAATTTTAGAGTTTAATTCCTTTCCTTTCCAAATTCTACAACATTTACTGTTATGCATACATATACACTGAGACATCCGTAAGACTTAGGAAGCTGGAGTCACCAGTAAATAAGAGATAGAGAGAGAGATTCTGAAGAGGATTTTTTTAAGGGAAAAAACCTGCAAAAATCCAGATCTGAAGGTATTTGCTTGATCCCGAATATTCTGCAATCGGTGGGTTTCTTCATCACATGTGAAAGCTCTGACTGAAGTCCTTAAGGCTAACATGCCTCAATTTAAGCGTGCAAATTAATATTACAATGTGTGGAGCTTACTTTTTAAAGATCACGTACTCCCAAAATTCATTGAAAATCTGACATCATACTGTTACATATTGTGCTCTATTCTGAGTGATGTTTCCCCAACACAGCATGTGCTCTTTGGGGAAAAGAGACACAAGTAAGAAGCTGAAACACACTGTCAGTAAAATCTAAATTTTTTAAGGTAGGGTGGAGCTTCTGGAGCCACCAGAGAAGTACATGGAGACTGTAGATGGTAGATGAGAAACAAGCACTCCATCTAGGTAAAAGCATTTATGATAAGTTTTTTCGTTTAACTAAATATAGTATTAGGAATTCTGAGCCAAATTATTTCTACATCAGTACTATGAAGAGTAAAGTAAATGCCTTTAAGAGATCAGTCTGGAGCCCGCCCCCCCCTCCCCCCCTTCCTTTTTTTCTTTTTTTTCCATCTGAATCTGTCCAATGATGAAGAGCACCGTTCTTCAGCCCCGCCAGAAACTGAGTAATTTCTCCCCCCTCCCTTATTTCTGTGATTATTTCTTCCCACTATACTGTGCTGATAAACTTCCTGTACATTGATGCATCCAAATGATTCACATATTAACCATCAATAGGTGGAAACATAGATTTACTCTTCACTACATCTGTAAAACTTTCTGAAAAGTGGTTTGGATAAAACCTGAAGCCGGAATTTGGACAAATTTTATTGCCACCTAATTCAAAAGTAGAGCACAGGAGGGAGAGAGAATGAGAGAAGAGAGGAAAAGAGGTTGCTCTGCTCTGTAGGACATCAAGGACAGAAAAATTAATAATGTAAAGATGCAAGCAGTGGCTGACAAGCCAAAAGGGGAAACTCCGACTACAATTCTGCTCCACTGAATTTCTTTTTAATATGGTATGCATCACTTCTCAGGCGCTGGCTTTGTTAGAGATTCTGCAGCATATGAAAAATGCTTGATACAGCTTTTGCTTCATGCAGATAGGTTTAAAGGAGCCAACTGCAGTAACATTTTAAAAAAAAAAAAAAAGAGGATAAAAAAAGAAAAAAAATTACAGATCTTTTATGTTGAAGTCAAGACAATATTTGAACTGCTGAAAAGGATAAACAAAGTTTTTCTGTGTACTCTCACAAGATTTTGAAGTAAGAAGGTAATAATCTCAGATACAGAGGTATATTGTTAGAAAAGGGGAACAATACGTTTTATTTAATTCAATAAGAAGTAGCAAAAAAAAAGCTTATGCTTTTTTTGTTTGTTTGTTTTCCATTTTCTTAAGCAGCATCCTCCACTATTTTGTTTTCAAATGATGCCACGTACTTGAGTGTGCCATCTGCACTACATCCCTGACACTTCCTAACCTCCTGCATAGGGAGTTTTGAGTTCTAAACTTTGCAGTGTTAAAGCAACCAATCCAAATAATACTTTTGAATTTTCTCATTAGATTGTAAGAATTGGAAATATCCGTTAGTTTACCCAGGTTCCCTGAATACTTTTCAACCAGATTCTTAGGATGACATTCTATGTCCAGGGAAGCTAATAAGAAAAACTCTTAATACCCATCTTGGAATTTAAACAATAACTAGACAAAAGACTCTTAGCAGATATTGCACACTCAGCACTCAATATTCAGATATGCTAGAGCTCAGGTTATCTGTGTCCCTGAATTTACTTTTCTTATGCATGTTTCTATACCTGACAATACTACATAAAATTACATCAATCCACAAGACCTTTAGCTTATTCAGAATGCGCACTACTCATTTAATGAGCAGTAGTCCTTCATTAATGCTCATTGTTCCATGTTTAGCCCCAGGTCTATCTTACCAGATGCTAATCAAACCTTGTTCTGGAAAGAAGATTAACATTGTTAGAAATTTTGCTCAGGTGCTCATTATTACAGTACCTTGCCACTTCTCTAACATTGATTATTTTCTCAATGCTCCTCTAAAACAGATTACCTTGGATTTTCAGGTGCAAAGGAGAGACATGGAGGGACTTAGGCAAAGGACTTATATGGTAAGACGCTCTGTGGCGTAATACTCAAGGTTTCATTAGGTTCATCACAGCTGCAGTGATAAAACAAAATCAGTCAATACCAAAAAGGGACAAGGTTTCAGCTTATCACCTATTTAGTTGTTAAGCATACCTTTCTGAAATCAGAATCCAGATCTGAGTTTAAATATCTGAATTGATTGTTTTTAACCTCATGGTAAGAGGCTGGCATGGCTGAGTCAAGACCTGATGTTCAAACTACAGGGCAAGAAGGAAATACACAGGCAGTGGAATGTCTGTTAGTGCACAGGGAGTTTATAAGAAAGATGGGGACAAAGTTTTTAACAGGGGCTGTTACAATAAGACAAGGGGTAATGGTTTTAAACTGAAAGGGGGAAATTCAGACTAGATATAAGGAGGAAATTTATTACAATGAGGGTGGTGAAACACTGGAACAGGTTGCCTGAAGAGGAGGTAGATGCTGCATCCCTGGTAACGTTCAAGGTCAGGCTGGGAAGGGGTCTAGGCAGCCTGACCTAGTTAAAGATGTCCCTGCTCAATGCAGGGGGAGTTTAAAGGTCCCTTCCAACCCAAACCATTCTATGGTTCTATGATTCTATATGTCCATGCCCTAAAAAGGTAAGCATGTTTTACCTAACTACAGTTTCCAATATTATTTGATGGATATTGTAAGCTGTCCCATATACTTTTAAAGAAAACAGTAATATTTCACTAGAATGACTTATTCGGAAAAGCAGATCAGACATACTTATTACAGGAATAAAAATCTGATGATTCATAACACAGTCATCGAAAGTTGTAGTAAGTGTATTACACATGTATTGAGGATTATGCATCAGTGTAGATCTACCTTGGCTTTCCAGACTCAACTTATTTGCTTGCCTCTTTTATGGAAAGATTCACTTTCAAATTAAAGTAATGTAAGTATGTTCTCTGTATAATTAGCTATATGTACAAGACTAGCTTGGCATATTTTCCTTAAGGAAATCCAATAGAAACTGGATAGTCTTTAACTTTCTGGAAAACAAGGTGGTACAAAACGTGCATTTCTTGCTGCTAATAATGGATGCCTTTCCCCTAGCTATCTTGTCTCCTCTCTCCAATGGCAATCAAGAAAAGTTAAATAAATGAATAAAATGAATGAAAATAGTAAGATTCTCTATACCTATCATTATCTAAAACAAAGCCTTCTTAGAACAATTTCAGTGCAAATGTGTGCCCAGGGACTGTTACCCCTTAGTCAGCTGATCAGTAATAAAAGCAGAGAATGAACTCTATGTAGCTCTTGGGAATGAAGAAGTATGACAGGAGCATGAGGAAGACAGAGGACTGGGACTGTGGTTATCGTTTGGTCAGTTGTAGGCCGTGGTAAAAATTGAGAGGATATAATTATGAGTTTTTAGACCACCAGATAGCCATGACCTCCTGCTGCTACCATTGTGACTGACCTTGACACTACAATCAGTTTCAGTCCCACCACCAACCTATGCTAGATAGCGTTTTTCCTAGGGAATAGGTTTTTCCAAGGACTGATGGTCTATTTTTGCCTTGAGAAATCATTGCAAATTGAAAAAAAATGTTATCAGAACCTCCAAATTCTTAATATCTTACTAAAGACCTGTTTCACTCAGGTAGAAAGTAGTAAAAAGTAAGCACAGTTTTTCAGAACTGTCTTCCTAAACTTCAGCTTCTAAATTTCACCTGTTCAGGGTGAAAGGTTCAGCCTCAGGTACCCAAATATTTTCCTAAATGTCTGCCAGAAAAATGCAAGCCATGAGTCCGCCCTAATTCAGTGTCCCACACCAGTCCCATAGGACCCATGTTTTCAGAGTTCTTAGCGTTATGTAGTAGTTTATGTGTTTTTGAAAGCACAACTGCTAGTTACTGAAGCTCTAGTTGCCACAGCTCAGCTTCACTGTGTTTCATAATTGAAATAATACTTAGATGATAAGTGATGTGCCCACCATCATGTAAGAAAGCTGTGGCAGATTCAGTGAGGAAATCCTCCAGGGCAGCAATCAAATTTCTTAATACTGAAAGCATTCTACATTTTAGTCTGATTTCCTAAGGGGACAAACCTGATGTGATGGCATCACTTCTATATCTGTGACTGAGTCTTTCTGTCAGCCCTCTTTCTCACAATAACTTCTGATCCTTTTAGATAATAACTGTCAAACTGGACAGAGGAGTAAAAGTCTTAAAAATATTAAAGGACTCACAACTAAACTGTATGGAAATACATCAAAATTGTACAAAATTGTAGGGAAGGGTGCAGGGAGGAAGTAGATGATCTTTGGCAGGTAGCAACCATGGGGCAGAAGGGAGGAAGGTCTTGCGGGGGTGGGGTGAAAGAGTCACGTTGCCTTGGTAAGGAGAAGTCTTTAGTATCTGGTCATGCTTTTTAGCTCATAAGAACATAGTTCTAGAATGAGTAGCCAGGCAAAGATAATAGGGCAGGAAGATTTCAGTAAAGAAAAAAGCTGTATGGCAAACTTATCTCCTTTCAGAAATTACAAAATTCATCTGCCTGCTACCACTATGAAGGTCCTAAACACAGGAGTAGGAAGGGGACAGATTTTGTGCTTCATTACACATCAGAGATTTTACACCCCAAACTGGATCTGCCTCCAAGTGGATTTTTTACCAGTAAGAGTAGATCCAATATGCTTGAAGTCTGTTGAATTAAGCCTTCATAGTATCTCTTCCTTCTGTGATTTTTTGGAGGTCTACAAAGATGTGAACTCCCTTTCCAACCTTCAATTAATTCTGTTTCAAAGGCTCTTAGTCACCAATCCACTGCAAACAGGACTTTGTTAAATTCTCAGGTTATATATTTCCTTTTTTTTTTTTTTTTTTTTTACTAGTCACCTTTCGACTTTTGAGATGGAGTCCTACAAACAGCAGCCTGCATTATTTTGTGGACTTGATCCCTATGATACATCAGTTTTCTGAAACAGTTAGGGAACCCATGGTACACAAACCCATCACTAAGCAATTCCCAAGGAGGGATTGAATTAAGGTGACTCAGGCAGTTTGCAAAGGCTATATCCCTGCCAAGTGCACAGTCCGTATTAGAACACACAGCTGGGATAAGAAATCGCTTGCATTTTTATGTTTTTCGCTATGGGAACAAGAGTATCTGTTTCTCCAGTTTGCCTAATATAGGGGGTATTTGAGCTGTTTTGGCCAGAATGTTTTAACAATATTTTAATACCGTCTGGCTATGTGTACAGTCCATACACAAAGCATGATATGTACACAAAGCTTTTCAGCCCACAGAATTATGGGCTTGTAAAGTTGTGAGCAGCTGTAAACAAGGTATTAAAATGAATAATGTCAGTTGAACTTTAGAGCAGGTAGCTAAGCTGTTTTGACCAAAAATATCAGCTTGTCACAAAAACATGGCTTTTCTTTTTTTGGCAATTTTTTGTTTAGGAGAACTATTGCAAAACAGTAGACTGTTACATGGAGTTGGTCATTAGGAAACATCCAATAATTAAGTATATCTTAGTTTTAAGACGATATGTAGTGCTTTATGTCTGCAACTTTAAAGCCATTCAGAAAGGTTCTTGTGACTGTGGTAGGATTTTAGCCATATTTAGACATATTTTCCTTGTTCCTCCTCTTAAATTGACTAACAGAAGTGTCTAATTCCAATACAAAAATGCACAACAGCTAATTGAAGATTTCTAGTTTTATTAACTATGTCATGACACGTGCTACACTTTGGGCACCTTATTGTTCAAAATGTTTCATAAACATTAACACTCCTGGGACTCTACCAGCAACAGATAAACTAGAAGTGACGTGTCAATGAGTCAGCTTGCTTAAATGAGAATGCCATTTGCAACATCCTAGAAATCTGAGACATTCAGTTGGGCTAGTCAGCATGACACAGAACCTAGAATAGACCTCTACCCTTTCGGAGTGCAGCTGGAGGCGTGAACATAAAACCTTAATGCATCTAAAATGACAAATGACATTAGACAATTATGTTTAAGTACCCATATCATGTTAAGCAATAAAGTTAAATTATCTAATATTCTGAACAACAACAGTTCCTTTCAGAATGTAGTTAACTGTAGAAACCGCTGCTGATTTGCACTGGTTGTCTTAGGTTCTGAACTCATTTTTCAGATGATGTAATTTTCCTGAAGACGGAATTTTCCTTTCTGATAATAAAACCTGTGGAAGAGAGCCTAAGTGACTGGGATTGCAAATTAAGGAAGAAAACTTTAAATTATATAATTTTTATAAAGATGCTTTGCCAATGTCTCAGTATGAGAGTCACCTACCGATCTCCACCCCACAGTGTACAATGGTGAAGTCTCTATAAAATGAGGAACTCTTTTGCAAAAAGAATGGAGCTTTTCAAAGTCTAACTGAACTCATTGTCTTTCAGTAGCCATTGTCCAACAGAATCCCTGTTCCCCTGATTCGCATCTTCCCAGCGTTGTTCAGTGGCAACTTATCAAAGGAAACAAAGGGAGTTAATAGAACTTTGAACAGGACTCACTTTTAGCTGCAGATTTCAAATGAGAATTTGCTTTAGATAGTAACTTGAATCTCAAATTCACCCTAGACAAGGGATATCTGAGGGGTTTGAACCTTTCTCATACTGAGCAGAAATCACAGAAAACAACTCATGGGATTCTGGAAACAAAGGACAATGGTCGTAAAGGTCCTGGACCAGCAGATTAAGAATATCTGAACAGTACCATCAGATTCCAGAGAATCTGTACTTTGCAAACCTGATATTAGGGGTCGTACTGCACTGACCTCTCTGGCAATAGTCGAAAGAGTGAATCACAAGAGACAGCTCATCATCATACCTATTTTTGAAAGTCTGCCAAAACTTGTGCAGGTCAGTAGTATGACTAATAGCAACCATCATAAGAAAGTGTGTCATCAAATGGTAGAGCCTGCCAAAGGGTAAACATGGACAGTTTCAAAGAGTGTCAATTTTTTTTCTCCAGACATGCTGCAGACTGTATTTTATTAAAGAGAATGAGAATCACCTTGGGGACATCGTTTCGGAAAAGAATGTGTCTGTCACAGACTGATTAACAAGTGCAAGCTTCACTTGCATTCAGACTTGACTTTTCAAGTAGCTGTCACACAAACATGGATATACCACATTGTCTGTGTTTGTTGTTTTCCAAACGGATGGAAATTATTTTGTGTTTTCTGCAAGTCAGCTGGGAGATGCCATCTCTTTGCACAATGTGCGACATAATATAACATGTATAAATAAATATAAGCCACTTTCTGTTAGTCATCTGAAATTAAAATGTTCCTTCTATTTACCAGGAATCTTCTTATTTGTTCTGGGTATCCACTGATATTTATGGAATCAATATGTAATTTAGTATCAGTATATTTAATCATAATCAGCCTGAGTGCAGTGTTTAGCTGAACATATAAAATGTACTATAATGACTTTAAAATGTTTAATTTAAGAATCTCTGCCTCTGTGCATATGAATCAGAGACCTGTGTTTAATTATTGATAGCAATTAGAGCACAGAAGCAGACAAACAGCATCTGGTGGCAGGAATAATTTCATAGCCTAACCCTTATTCAGAGTCTGGAACCAAAGTAATGCTTCACTGATTGATTCCTTGCAATGTATGAATTCAGATTTTGGTTTCTAAACAACTCCTTGGAAGCTGTCTGGCATTTTATAAGTCCTGCTAGGTTTATACATCTACGTGTGGAACAGATGCTGCACAGGGGTATGGCTGGTCAGGTGTTTTCTTGATGTAATCAGAATGACAAAATTATTCCTAAATGCTTCCCAATTTTCATGTATGCTCTCTCTGTGAGTGCTAAAATTTGAATTACATGTTGGTATTCAGGTCTCAAAGACAGGGAATTAAAGTAGAAAGCTGTTCTGGTAAATGCCAAATATGGACTTTTAAATGAAACTTGCAAATACTACAAAATATGAGTTGTAAATATTTTTAAGGGACAGAGCTTTGATTCTTCACTAACTGAAACCAAAGAGAAACTCTCAAATTAAGCACTTGCACTGTAATTAAATTTCCTGTGATTCCCAGAGTTTCATTGCCTCTCACCAGTGAATAATCTGAAAAAAAAAAAAAAACACTTTTTTTTTTTTTTAAATTTCATGGAACCAGGAAGTTTCAAATCACTAAATACAGTCAAAATTCATTTATATTGACTAGAAACTAATACATTAAAGAAGTGGCGAAATTTTTGTGAAGGTTTGTAGATCCTCAAACTATTCTTAAGGTGGCACAGACCCGTTAACAGTGAATAGCTTCTTGAAAATAAAGTTGTTTGTACTTGCTATCTTTTGAGCAGCTTTTAGAAATAGACTTCAAGGATTCATGGACTACAGGTCAAAAAAAACCTTTGAAATGAGATAGTAAATTATGTGATTTTCTACAAATGCTAAGAAGTACTTTATAAAAATCTGCTCTGTCTTTCAAGGACAGTCTAGCTTGCAACCATTACAAGGCTGCATTATCCAGAAACACTCATCATATAAGAATTTCCATCACACAAGAATTATCCTGGGAGTCTAGGTGAGGGTTTGAAGTGGGTGTTAAAACTAGCTAAAACCCAGGGATAAGACTTAGATGTGGGTATTTCTTCTCTCTCATACACGATGAGACATACTGCTACCTATGCTGGTTTTACTAATCATCCTTCTTAATCTCCCTTAACACTGTCTCAGAGGTCAGGCTTTGAGAAGCCGTTATTCTGTAGTACTTTGCTTTGTAGGCAAGCAGGCAGAAAGGAAAAGCAGGAACTTATTATTAATTTGGGTAGGAGTGCAGAGAAAGCAAGGAGCAGCGTAGGATTGCTTCCACCAGTAAACATGATGGAAACAGGTAAGGAATCATGACTCACAGCTTGCAGTCAGAGCTAACAAAAAATGTTAGTCTGATGCAAAGCGTTGCTGAAACCAAGGTTCTTGGGTTTTATTGTTGTTCTGTTTTTTCAAAGGAAATATAAATGAAGCTATTCTCAGCCTAGGAGAACTGTTTTCCACTCCTATGGGGGAACAAAGAGAGAAGCTGAAGTGACACTTGTAACATCACTCAGAAGGAAAATCACACAGTCTAAAGGGCCCATCTACGTGGTGGTATCCACATCAGCAGTGGGGTTCTTCTCCCTGTAGGAGGGAGACAATTCTCAGTGTCACTGTGCATTGAGCAGCCACAGCAAAGGTGAGGTCTCCTGAGCCTCTATACAGGGTATAAACCAGAACAAGATCTGTCTCATATTTTAATGACTCACAAGAGGAGGAGAGAAAGGAAAAGACCACACTTTGGTCAAGACGCAGCTCTGCTGATTTTGGTGGTAAAGCAGTGCTATAACAGATGAGGATGTTGCCCAGGAAAACTGACAAATTAGTGTCTTTAAGACATTAAAGATGCATAGATTTTGGAGAAAAGTTAAAGAATTGATGAACAGACAGACAAACTTTTTGGAAAACATACTTTTTGTCAATATTTAGTAAGAAGAGCTTTGTACTCTAAACCCATAACTATCAAGCAATGCTACTTGTGTACGACACCCTTCTAGCTGAGCATTCCTGTGCTTTACACTGCTCCATGCTGTATCTGTGTGTGAGGGCTGAAGGGAGCAAAGAAGGGTTATTTCATGTGAAAAGTTTAGGAATGGATGTAGGGACAAAAGTCCTGATATTTCTGGGTTGAGAAGAGAAAAATAAAAAAGTTATACCTGACCACACATGAAGGATGGAGAAATGCACACTGAGAAATGTTAGTTTGTGTGATTCTTCTTTTGTATTAAAGGTGTAGGACAAATGAGTTTCCCACAGTCTGAACAATTTAGAGTTTATGCCATTTTAAAATAAATTTATCAAACAATATCTAACACATTAAAAAAAAATGCAACACTCTTAGTCAACAAGTTAGTAGGACTTCAAGTTCTTTTCTGCAAGAAATCATTAGTGAATGATCTCATATTGTGCAATTTCCTGCAGAGGTATGAACAAGCTATTGGATCCCTTATGTAATATTCTGTGAATAAAACTTTTTAAGCAGTGAATTAATATTTGAATCTGTACTCGTGCTGCTTCTATATATGAAGGTTGATTAAAATTTTTTTTCTAAAATAGGCAGGTTATTTTCTGACTGCTGCTAAATGCCTTGATTTGGAAAACGCACTTTCCAGAAGTAGCCCATGATAAAATGATATATGTAATTACTACAATACACTTTATTGGAAACATTGTTTTATTTAACAATCCTTCTGGGGCAGATAATCATTTTCACTGTAGCCAATGCTCTAAATAATTAAAACCATCTCCTTCTTCTATTAGGATATAAGCAAGCAGTGTATCTGAGGTAAAAAACTTCCCAGCCAACCAGCAGAGATGTCTTCAGGGTTGACTTTTTCCCTTGAGCTGCGACACAGCAGATACAAATTAGTTGTACTTAAGTTTTGTTTCTCTGCTCTTGGTTTTTCTTACATGGTCAGCATGTTCACCAGAAACTTTTCCCATTGCTTTTTGAGTTCATGCAGATGATACTTTCCGTACTTACATGTTCAACAGTTGTATTTCTTGGGATCTTCACACTGACTTGAAATTCCTCCTTGGCCCAAGATCTTGCTCTCCATCGCTTGGAGAGTACCTGGAATGTACCTCTGGAGTTTTGGAACTCCCTTGTGAAGTTCTAGATACACTCCCCATCTAGCTGTATCTGATACTTTCATTGTTAAAGGTCCCAAAAAATGAAAGCGAAAGGGTGCTGGGAAGCTTCCCTGACTCTCTGTGACCCATGACATGGAATCTAATATCTCTCTTCCATTACTAACTACTCTTGCTCATTCCACTTCCTCTGACTTGACACCTTTACAGTCTTATGTCCCTTCACAGTCATTTCTTCTTAGTGCCATTCTTGTAAACCACAAATACATTAGTGTAGCCTTAATTGAGTCTCTTCCACCTTCTGAAATCAATCTTTTGTACACTATTTTTTGTTTTCTTTCTTTAATTCTACATTTCTCTACAGTTTTATTTTCCAGAAATTAAATGCAGAGAGTATTTGAGCAATGCACCATCAGTTGTTCTCTAATGATGTTTTTTTCTTTTTCCCGAAAGACTTGTGAAACACATAGAGTTGAAATTTGGGAAAGCCCAAATCACGTTTTATTTAACTACTTGGAACACAGCAAAACTAACTGATTAGACTTTATTCTTCTTCCCACCCAAAGTAATAATAAGCTATTAGCCAAAATAGTTTTTCAAATGTGTGTCCAAACACTTTCTCTGAAGGGCTGTACAAGTTGGGGTGCATCAGGAATGAGGCAGACAGAACCACCACACTGTTAAAAAAAAGTAAAAAGATCAGAATTTGTTAACTACTTTACATACACATAGATACATGAATTAAAATCTTATGTATATTCATCTGCATGCACATATTCACAGGTATAAATACATAGAAAATAAATACATATATACTACACAGCATATATTTCTTATCTGTGGCAGGACTTTTCTTCAGGAGCCCTTACCCTAAATTCTTAACTCTGCTTGCCTCACTAACAAAGGAAACAAGTTTTAAGACAGTCCCGTCAGTCATCCAGACTGTGAAATATCTCAGAGGGTTCCCAGAAGACCGAAATTCTTCTCCAGCCTAACTAGAGAAGTCTAGATTTCCACTGTATTGCTGTATAAAATCAATCACAAAACACTGCTTTTGCCATAGTGACATTGGCGGTACTGAAAAAGGGACTTTTAAAAGGAAGGATGAAAGCGAAGGGCTCTCCACATCCATCTGTAGTTTAGGAGGTTCACAGAAGTGTGAAGTGGTCAATCCGTCTCCATGAAATGTTCCCAGCTGAAGGAGAAAACTGCATGGAGATTAATTTAGTCTGAAACAGCAGCTTCTGAACTGCTTCAGTCACCAGAACTCATTCTATTATTGCTGGCTCAGAAGCATCAATGCTTCCATTCCCATGATGTGCACCCTCCATATGTCCTCTTCACTCTGCCCTGGTCTGAATACAGGATCCTTGATGGATGAAGCTTCAGTCCAGTGGACTGGGTTTTCTCCTCTACCTGGGAGACAGTATATGGATGTCTTGGTGTCAGGACCACCACC
>NW_010136270.1:7175-16175 GCF_000699245.1 Pterocles gutturalis | reverse complement strand
AGGAGCCCTGTATTTTCTTTTAAATATGGGCGACTCTCAATACCAGCAAAAAAAATCAGCTATGCTAGTAAAAATCAATCCAATATAGATCCTACTAAAGTTTCTCAGAGTTATGCACAAGACTCAAGAATAGGGATCCAGAAAACCCAGTCTGGAGAGAGAACTTAGAAGAGCAAAAAGTAATTTACTTATGAAAAAGTGTGTTAAGAAGACCAGTTACAGGGTGATGCACTGTATAACTAAAGAACTTTCCCACTAGCATCTATTATTTTTTGTTACTATGCCTGCATTTTAACAAATTTGTGATCCATTCTCCTTCTTAGAGACCTTTCTACATCATGGGACGAATTCAGATGCTGTTTTACTCATCCATTTTTCTGAGAACATCTATAACTGTCTTAAAAATCTGTTCACAGAAGTTATCATCCGTTTCCTTTTTTCCTTAACAAATTAAATTAATCAGACTTCTCCACAAAACATTATTACCTTTATTTCAAACCATTTCATTTCAGTGTATACAGGTACAAGGAATGGAGTTACCTTATAAAGTTCTTTTTCATCCTTTTCTGTCTTTAACACACATTCGAGTTGCTCCTTCTCAAGCATCACTTTCTTCAGTTTGTCCTTCAGACTAAGACATTGACAAATTAATAGTACAGAACTATTAACACAGAAATTGAGGCATACATTAAAAATTGTCAGTTTAAAAAAATCACCTATGGAAAGAAACAGTAAAATAATGAAGGTAAGGAAAAAAATTACTAAATACCTGTCTAACTCAGTTTCTTTTGCAATGGCTTTTTGAGTAACAGTCATGATATCTTCTTCAAGCTGGAGAACTTTTGAAGCAGCCTCATCATGCTTCTTCTTCAAATCATCAATTTCAGTTTTAAGAGCTTCTGATGCTTGAATATTATTCTTTAAAAAAATTACAAATAGATGTCATTTAAGAATGCATACCTTCATAAATACATGCTGTTTGAATTAATGCTAAAATACGGTCATTAGACCTCTTCCTTAAAATAGATGACAACTCCATTTCAAGTATATGAAACTATATGTATTGAATATATAAAAACAGATTAAACTTGCTATGCACAGTTAATATATTTAAAAGGAGTCAATAAGAAGTTTGTTTTGGTGCAAGCATTCAGTTACACAGAAACTACCAAAGACCTGAGAGCACAGGACAAACAAAGCTGTATTTATATCTTTCACCCATCTCCTTTCTGTAAACTAACCGTTGACTGCCCACCTTAGAAACCATAAAGAACTTCTATTTTTCTTTGTACTTTCTTTTACTTGAAAATGAGAGCTTGCACCTGACCAGACAGTTACACCACTCAAGCAAGCCCCAGTAAAGACAACTGCAGCCAAAAGGAGAAAAAAAAATGGAAGAACTCCTGATGAAGAGCTAGTTGCTACACTACATTCTCCTACACAGAACATGTGGAAAGTCTCACAAAGCTCATGGAAGCTCATGAAACAATTGTAGGATTTACATCTTGGATATTGGAAGCTGAAACAGAGGATGATGACAACATCCAAAACAGATTCATTTGTCAAAAAACTGACAGATGCAAGATGGAAAGCCACTTTTAAGTGCTGCATTCATTATCAAATTACAGTAATGTCCATACCGCTCTCTAAGGCAGTGGACAGCTGAATGTCATCACCACCACAGCAAAATGGCCATTTAAAATCAGGTCATCTTAAATAACCCAGAAAGACATTATTTTCACTGTTTTCCAGAGAAAATAAATTAATAACACTAAAGTAGAACACACACACCAAGATAATATGCTACCATTTCTGCTATCAAAATTCAGCGAAGCTCGGTTTAGTATCAACTGTGACAGTGGTATGAATCAAAGAGTAAACAAGGTCAAGACAGACTGACCAACATTCCTGACTACAGCATGACTTGAACCTTAGTATCTGCACAAACACTGCAAGTCGTCTTTCTGCTCTACATTTAATTAGATTAAGATTAAAGCACGAGTTCATCTATTCATTTTTAAACAAAGCTTAATGCCCTGAAACAAGACTGTACTGTTACATCAAGAGAAACACATCAGCCAGAGTTTACAGAGAACCCCTACTGGCCAGATTCCAACCTAACTAACAATGTTTTAAGTACAATAAAACATAATGAGGACTGGTTTTACTCATTAATTGTCAAAATACACTGTTCACAAGTGTAATTAAGCCCTGTTTTTACAAGCAACTAAACAGAAGTTTGGGCATTATGATTTTTTTGGCGGGGGTAGGGGGTGTTGAATTGTGAGGGGTTGCATATGTAACTGATGACTCAATCACATCCTAAACACTATACCAGCACATAAAGTAGATTTTTATTTTTGTTACATATGCTATAAAAAAAGAAGAGGACTAATGCATTACAACTACTTAAATTCTGAATGGCTTTATTAAATGCCTTAATATAACAAAAGAATTTCAAGGGATCATGAGTGTACCATCTTTTTTGAAAACAGCACTGGAGAAGACAAACTACAATTTTCCTGAGGCTGTTATTTTTGAAGAGCTATCAGTTTCCTGCAACCAAAAATATACATACTTGGAGTAATTAAGGAAAGATATTTTAATTAAAGTCAGTATTCAAAGTAAAACTTTCTGTATAACCAGCAGCAACAACACCACACATTATAACTGCTTGTCCTTCCCTAGTGCAGTGGAGACTAATTACTTGCCCCTGTTTTGGAAGTCTAGTATAGTAAAAAGTCTATTTCAATGCATATCTGTGTTTTCTCTAAACACCACTTAGGTTACAACAGCTACAGTTACACCAAAGTGCCTTCAAAAGAATTTAATCTGATACATTATATATACAAACTGTACAAACAGTTCAAACAGTTTGCCAAAGGTAACATATATTAAAAGGAATTAATAGCCTGAAAAAAATTCACTCCACAAACAGCATTACAATTGATGCTGCCTTGCTAGTTATTCTAAAGGGACATGGTATTAAAATGTAAAAGTTCCATACTTAACAGATTCTCACCTAATAAACTTGTTTAGATAGAACTAAAGCCTACAGTTTTGAAAGAAAAAAAGGATTACTTTTTAGAGACTACTTGTTATTTTACAGAATTCTTAGCAATTCAATTTAGATGCTGCAATCCTAGTCCCATACACTCTGATTGCAGCTGTTTCAGAGCCAGTAAAATTTAAAATTAGTGCTCTTAGACTATTTTACAGGTGAAAGTTGACTGTGTTTCAGGAGGAGTCTACAGGGGAGGAATATAATTAACACATCAACTACATGTACAACCTCTATTACAAAAAAGACAATTTCTGTAATGTTTATTTAATTTAAGTTATCTGGAACATCTACAAGTATTATACCTTTTCTTCCACCTTCTTAACAGAAAGAAAAGCACAGCAAGAACATGAACCATTTTAATGAACTAGTTTAAAAACACCCAATAATTTTAAGTTTGTTTTAGTCTGGATTGCATTTTTAATCCAGTTACAAATTTAGCTTCCCCCGTTCCCCCTTCCCTAGAGTTGCAACAGCCTTAGGGTGGAGAGGGGAAGCAAACCACACTACAAGTGTCAGAATAAGCAGCCAGAAATTATTTAAATCCGCTTCACTGCTGCAAAACAAAAAACTACCAAAATAAAAAGTCCTGTAACTACTAGGACTCTCACTAGTGAAATGAAACAAACAAACAAAAATTTAATGTAGTTGTCAAGTGAATTTATCTTCCCCAGAGAATCAAAATTCCACTTTGAAAATGTTGATGCACCTTTGGGAGGGAACAAGAAGAAAGATGGTGGCACCAAAATCTTTATTGCTATTCTAAAATGGCAAAAAAAATTTTAAGACTTTATTCTAAAAATAATTTTATTATAATCAAATTAAACACTGTCCCCTCCCTGCAAAGAACTGCCATTACACATAATGTGATTTGTTTACAGGGCATTACAAACAGTTGCCAAAAAACCACTGAGTTTTTACATCAAGAAGTTCTAAATTACACATCAGCTGCTTTAGGTTTTATTGTGTAACCTAAACGTAAATACATTGTCTGAAACCTCACAAAGCTATTATAAGCTCTATCTAAAGGATATGCGAAGATCATGCCTTTGCTCTTCCTTGAAACATGTTTAAAGTCTTACTTATTAAACTTTTGCTACAAAAGGACTAATAATCTTTGAGAATGGAATAGTAATAAAGTTTCTAGATTCTCATTTTTGTAACAGAAAACTATGACAAAAATCTATATGTTCAACAACCAAGAACACCACACTTTGCCTACTTATTTCTTACTTCTAATGGATTTTTGCAACACCAGTAAAACATTTCAGAGTACAGTCCAGCTAATGGAAGCAAAGTGGTACAGACATCCCCTCCTGTGAACCAACATAAGCAACATGTTTTTCAAACATACTTAAAGCAGAGAGAGATCCAACAGACAGAATAAAAAACCTGAAAAATACAGTCCAAGACTATTAACCAGCTGTGACATCTTGCAATATGGCAACGGGCAGCATGGTTTTCTTATACTTCATCTTCCCTTTTCATCACAGGTAAAACTCCCTATCCACTTTTTAAAAGTCATTCCACACCTAAAACATTTACCTTTCATCAATAGCTAATATCTGCAATCTTTATTTTACTTTTTACAGAATACACACATTGTAACGAAGAAGAAGAAAAGGTTAAAAACGAGCTATGCAACTCTGAAACCAAAGATGTCGATTCACCAAATACAAGGCAATTTTTTTTTTTTTAATTAAAAAAAGCAGCAGCACCTTTCAAGTTTCAACTGGACTAACTCATCTGGACATAATTTAATGTCAGGGGAACCATTATGCTTCATACCCTGTAGAGAATTTAGGGGATCTTGATGAACTATCTGCAGGAGCCTTTTGTTTATCCCATTGACATCATAGCTGCTCCAACAGAATTGTGAAAAACATTTGGCTGACATCATACTCTGTTTAAAGTACCTCTGAGGACAAATGATTAATACAACATAATACCATTCCAGCCACTGCAAAATCTGAGTGTGCTTGTAACACAAGGCCTGTATGTTCTGAAAGGAAACCTCAAGTTGTAATTTTTCTTGCGAAAATACAATTTAACCATTCAGTAAAGTAAACCAATTCCAAATAAACTGAATTATATTAAGCTTCTATCTTTGTGACTACAATTGGAAATACTGCTCTAAAAACACTGAAGTCTCTATTCCAAAAACCTAAGATACCACAGTGGTAGTAATTTAGTTGTGTTATCTCTTCAACTAGCATTGTTAACCAGATCAAAATTTTACAAAAGTAAGATGAACTTTTACAGAGTTAGGCCTAAGTAACACCAGTCACCCAGTTACTGTCATGAAGACTACAGACATACAAGTTTTTGCAAGAGGCAGACGAAGTATCTAGACACACTATGATTCTGCAGCATGCATTTACACTTCAGAATGTTAATTTCTTAAAAGATCTTACCATTTCACCACAAGCTATTGCTTTTGCAGAGTCATTCTCATTAATACATACTTCGAAGTGCAGGCAGGATACCCGTCTAAAACATTTAAGAATCTCTCAAATGAATTTATTCAATCAGCCAACAAAGTAAATTTCAACTAATCAGTTTAAGAAATATTCATACACAGAACAGCCACTAAAACAACAAAACAACATTTTCCTCTTCACAGGATGTTTACAGCACCCTTGGGTGCTATAACTGCTGGTGCCAACCTGAGCAATTCTGAGTGTTTAATTTGTATCTTTAAAATTTATTTACATGGAGTTTGGGACGTTTTGTGGGGTTTTTTGTGGTTCTGCTTGCTGGGTTGGGGGTGACTTTTTGGCTGTTGTTTGGGTTTTTGCTTTTTGGGTGGTTGGTTTTAATTTGTTTGGGTTTTTTTTTTTTTTCTTTCCCAAAACAATGTATCTCCCTGACCATCAGATTTTCGCATATGCAGCATACATAAACAACATCAACATATCTTGATTTAAAGAGACACTGAAAAAACACTTCATTCACTTGCTTTTATGCATGCAATCTGAACTGGGCATCTATACTGCCCACATATCACACTGCACAACACCGTTTTGCCACTCTCCTTATAAAAGGGCATCAAAAGACAATGTAAATGAATCCCTGATAGTTGAATAAGTCTCCAATACATAGAGCTACTGTGCAGATAGAACCTGTCACTAGAATGTGGATTTAGACGAACGTCCTATTAAAACTCCCCATCAAATAGATTAATTAGCCCACTTTTAACCAATTAAATGGTGAACTAAAATTTCAAAAAGCACGAAAGAACAAGCGAATCAAGTCAGTAAATTCACTTCTGCCTCAATTTATGCCAATGTCTTAACAGAAACACTATTCACAGGCTCACAGCATCAAAGAACAAGCAGATAGTCTGCAAACCTGTTGCTTCTGATAGAAGTTAACACATTTATGGAAGCTACTGCCACAGGAGTTAAGACTTGCCACCACGGTAACATTAAAGAGATCCGTTCAGAATTACTCTCTTCCCACTAGAGGGAGACAAGTGATTGCAAAAGCTTCGCAAGCTCCACTCTACAGAAGTGTGGATAACCTGTGTTCACAAAATTGAATGGTTGCAGCGTGTCAGAAAAGCAATCAATGAAAGACTGACACAATGACTACTGCATGTTTCTCTTCTTCAGCACTGTACTCTTATATCCTAAACCAGCAGGCAAGTGCACTGCTGCCAGTGAGCTTACATTATATGTAAGTACACACAAAACTGGGAACACAAAGACCATAAAGCACGCAGTTTTTTTATTTACACAGGTACAGATTTTTATGTTCATAATGTATAAGATATAGATTAGAAAGATTTGTATAATAATAATAATACAAATAATAATTCTAGATAAAAACACACTTGGTTTTTGATTCAATGTTCTTCAATTTTTCAAAAAGTAAAATATATTTAAATAAAAGCAGCTTACTAACATGACTCAACATACTTGTGTATGTATCAGTGAACAAGTCACCTCAGTAGGAAACCAAAGGAAAAGCTTATATGTCGAAAGCAACCTCCAACAGATCACACATCATAGTAAAATAATCATAGTGAGTAACTACATCATTATTTTAACAGTGTTACATTAGTAGAGTTCTAAGCTGTATATATAGCATGATTCTAAATAAAAGTATGCTATCAGGGAAGATCATCCTAGTAAAAACAAATTACCTCTAACAGAAGGATGTAAGAAAAAGGTAAGACATTTCTGAAACATTTCCAGTAATTTAACATTTACTCTGAATTCCTACACAGAGTAGTAGCAGATTAAGTTATAACTTTACACTCTGTAAGAGCTAGCTAATTTAATGTAATCTAGGGGGGAAAAAAAAAGTCCAGGAATGGCTTAACTGGCATGAAAAATGCTGCAAAAGAATACTATGTTTTCCTATAACTGAAAATACAGCCCTTTTCAGAAGACTAAAAAGAGTGTGCACATTGAGGGGCAGGAGAAGAAATGGGAGAATGGGAAAGATTCACTTATCCCCTCCCTAAACGGATCTTGTCAGAACAACTACATACTGCATTAAGCTGCCATTGGATAAGAGAAGAGGAAAAGATCAACCTAAGAGAAATAAAGACTGGATTTGTCTCAAGTTTTACAATATCTTAAGCTTTGGAAGAACAGAGTAATTAACACAACTTAATTGTAATAATTATGAAGTGTGCACTAAAAACAACAGAACTGGAAAGCACGCTCCCTCTGAGTGCAAACACTTACTAGTGCCAAGCTGCATCTTGGAAATATTCTTTTTCTATCATGGTGGCAATGACAATTTGAGAAAACGATGTCTGCAGAACCATTCACGTGCTGAATACAGATACAATTTTTTTACTTCAATGTGATAAAATACTAAAGAAAACCCCATCCAAACCCAAACCTAAAAAAATAGTGAATTAAGAGTGCCCTAAAATGCACTAGAAGCTGTATTTCAAGAATTCTAATAGCACATGATCACTTTATGTCTTGAATGGATTTTTTCCTCCTATCTTTGTGTCCTGGTTTTAAAGGCACCCCAAGGCCAGCCAGCATCTAAACACAACCCACCCGGGAACTAAGCAGCACAAGCCTCCTGTTCTTTTCTCCCCTCTGGTGGGATGGGGAGGAGAACTGAAGCACAAAAAGGTAAAAACCTTGTGGGCTGAGGCAAAGACAGGGAGGTTCACTCACCATTTATGGTCGTGTGCAAGAAACAGACTCAACTTCGGGAAAAACACAAAACCAATGTAATTTGTTAACAATCAAAACCAGAATAAGATAATGAAAAAGAGAACTACATCTCAAAAAGGCACCTCTCCCCCACCCCTCCCTTCTTTCCAGGCTCAAAGGCTTTGTTCCTGATTTCTCTACCTTCTCCCAACCCTCCCCAGCAGCGCACGGGGGCAGGGGATGCAGGCTGCGGTCAGTCCATCACATGTCTCTGCTACCCCTTCCTCTTCAGGGGAGGGCTCCTCGCAGTCTTTCCCTGCTCCACCGTAGGGTCCCTCTCATGGGAGAGTCCTTCACCAACTACTCCAACATGAGTCCTTTCCACGGGCTGCAGTACTCCACTAACTGCTCCAGCGTGACTCCCTTCCACGGGGAGTCACTACCTCCTTCAGAAGTAGCCACCTCTTCCAGCATGGGGTCCTCCACATGCTACATAGGGGGTGGTATCTGCTCCACCATTAAATCTCCATAAGCTACAGGCAAGCTTTGCTCTCCACAGGCTGCACGGGGACAATGTATGTCACCATGATCTTCACCACGGGCTGCAGGGAAGTCTCTTCTCTGGCACCTCCTCCCTCTCCTTTCTCTTCACTGACCTTTGTGTCTGTGCAGTTGTCTCTCTCGCATCCCGCTCCTCTCTCCAATGCAGGTTTCACTGTCTCCTGAAAAACTCATGGCTCTCAGGCAGGGGCTGCACTGGGTCAGCTGGGCCATGGCTGTGGTGGCCAATCAGGTCGCAGCAGAGGCTGGGCA
>NW_010136270.1:0-7058 GCF_000699245.1 Pterocles gutturalis | reverse complement strand
AGGCAGGTCTAGCTTGGAGCTGGGGAAACTTCCAGCAGTTTCTCACAGAGTCCATCTCTGTAGTCGTCCCCTCCCCTGCTACCAAAGCCTTGGAGCCAGGCGAACTTCCAGCAGTTACTTACAGGCGCCATCACTGTAGCCCCTCCCCTGCTACCAAAAAAAAAAACACCAAAAAACAACCCACCACACAAAACCGCAACACTTTGGTAGGAAGTGAGATGGCTGTCTTGTAAGAAGGCAACAAACGACTGCGTAGCTCCTGAATGGTAAGGACACTATTAGCAAACTGACACTGCTTAAAAACATGCACAGAGCCCAATATTCAAACTTTGTGGAACACTGATTGTATTACACCTGAATAGATAGTTCAGTATGCTATGTTCTTAGAATATATACTTTTAGCTTGTTTCTTCCTAAAATCTTCCCCAAAGAGCCTCTAAAGAATCACAAAGCATCCCAACTAGGCAAAAAGCAGACAGAGAAGAAAATAGTTTCACGGCCCAGAATTCTATGAGAGTAACTAGGTAAGGAAGAGAGATCAAACAACCAGGAGAGGGAGGGCAGCACTAACTGGAATATAGCTATGACACTGTCAACAACTATCCTGTCTATATTAAGAAGTCAATGTTTGTACAGACATTTCAGAATGATCCAAACTACTCCTGAGCTAAGTGTGAAAACAAAGGACTGACAAAAATCACTACCAAAAAGAGAAAAGTAGCCTAAAGACACATGAATAAACATGAATAAAAAGGGGATTTTAAAGGAACTGTGTTTCAACAAAACATTTTCATTATATGAACTCAGTGCTTTTCTATCATTAATCTACCTTCTGTTACACTGTACAGTAAGATAGCTTATGTACTGTGACCCCTAAGCACACCATCCACATTCTGTTCAATTCAACTATAAAAAATAAGGTGGCTTAATAAAGTATCTGATCAAAAGACAAAGACATGAGCTCAGATACCCATATTATTTGCTCTGAAGAAACTGAGTAAGAATTTTAGAAAAGGGGCAGACTGAAGAGTATTTTCTATAAAGGGGTTCATAACTCCAAGGTCCCCTTATCACAACACAAATGGTAACAAACAAACAGTAGTTGCCAATACATTAGCAGCATAAAGAGCTTTGCACTCAATCAGAATCAAATACATGTGTCTGTACAGATGTATCTACTTCCGCTGCTCATGTAATTGCTGGTTTTTAAATACACTACTTTGTACTGTTGTGGTTTTTTTAGAGGGCTCTTTGGACAAACAGAAATATTATCTGTGCACTTCTTGATGGAAGTAGTTGCAAAAAGGAAAAAAATAAAGAGATTGCACACGGGTTAGATGTAGCTTAATTTTTAACAGAAATAAGGGTATAGTGTTTACAGTAATTATATTTTCTTATATGGGTTATTTTGTTTTATTAATTGTTTTTCTTTAGCCTAATATTCTCCAAAGTATATTTAAAGACTTTTTAAAAGGGAACTCCAGCCCATTAAACCTTTACGTAAGTCAAACATTTTTAAAACACACAAATTTGCAATTCACCAACTCCACTTTTTACCTATTTATGTATCAAAAGTAGAGTATAACTAAAAATCCATGTACACGTGACAAAAGAGCACTAGGAATAAAAGAAGAAAATAAAAAACCCAGAGAATTACTTAGTTAAAACAACCATTCTGTAACTTAAAGGCAAAAAAAACTCAACAAGCCAAACCAAAACAACCTAGCTCATACTAAACACAGGCGAAGTTTCTGCTGTTACGTAAAATACATATATATTTTGATTACTTAGCATTTCAAGGTTATCCTGTCTTAAACAGTCTTAAATAAAAAACAGCCAGTTAATGCATTGTTTAGGTTTATTGCCAATAACAATTATTCACAACACAAGAAGCTGACTAGATTAGCTTGGGGTTTTGGGGGGCAATGGTTTAGAGGGTTTGTTTTGGCAGCTGTTTGGCTGGGGGAGCGTTTTGTGGGGTTTGTTTGTTTGCTTTTTAAACAAACCACAAGGAAAGTAAGACCTAGGTACTATAATCATACTGAGTGCTACATAAGTGCTGCTCAGGAATCTTTAAATCAATCCATTAACACACTGTACAGTGTTCTCAGCAAAGATGAGTCACACAGTCCCTTGACTCGTTGCTGTATTTCATGTACTGGTGTAGGAAGGCAAGGACAGAAAGAAAGGTAGTCATCTTTAAGGTCAGAAAGTTTAGAGAGAAAGCTGCATATAAAGTATTGTTTATTAAACTTTCTTGTGATGAATAAGCTAACTTATTGCACCTGATTTAGCAGACACCTGTTTAATTTTCAAAAGTAACACTGGATTTATATTCTCCTTATGTATATAAACAAATGAAAGATGTTTCAATTCAGCAGGTTTTTTTCCTTTTTTTAACAAGTGAAAAACAGAGAAGAGAACATAGAAGATGTAAAATGAGCCAGTGTCAAAGACTTACGAGACAAAAAATAAATGCCTGAGTTAGAAAATTTCTATAGTATTCTAGATAGGTGAAGAGTTGCATCAGCCGCATTAGATATCTATTTATAGCTCAGCTACATATCAGCAAAAAGTTCTTCACATTGCATCTCCACTTCAGTAAAATACAAGGCAGAAACAAACCAAAAAATAAAAGAGTCCTGAAATTAAATTCTAATTGCTAAGTTCTGGTATCTTAAAGGCAAAAGTGTTTTTGATTATAGAAATTCACAGTAAAGTGTGAGAAAGCATCAAGACATTTTTGTTCCTATGTAGTCTAGCTGCATCCCTGCTGGACAAAAATCACATTTGACAAATTGTTCTAAAACAGCATTGTAAAGCTAATGTGGATTAAAACTGACCATTTATTTTCATACTTTTTTTTAAATGAGAACCTCAAATGATAAATTAAGATGTAGCTCATTCAGATTCATCCACCTAGTTTATGATTCTGCAAATACATGAAATGCATACGTCTAAGTATTTAATTCTTGTCCCATTGATTTAAACTCGTTCTCCCATCTACTTTAAACTAAAATAATTCTTTTATAGGAAAAGCTTTTTTCTAAACAATATCTCATCCTTTCTTTTTTCATCACCCAACATTTCAGTCCATTTCACTATGACTGTTCAACAGTAAACTATGAAGTTTCAGCAGTTACAAATTCCCTCAACAGATTCCTTTCTATTAAAGGTGTATCATGCAGAACTGCTGACACATACACACTATTACTTAGAAATAGCCTATTAACTGCTGTCCACAGCTAAATTATATAAGGCTTCATTACTTCAAATTTGTCCATGTCACCACCTCCCTCCCACATGTTTTTAATCTTCTAACAGTTGTTTTTCAAAAAACAGCAGCTTAAAAATAAATTAGGTTCAACTTTTTTGTGCCTTTTTTATAATATTAGATTTCTTCCTTGCCATATGCAGAATTCCAAATTAAGCTTGCTTTGTTTTAGCCTAGATTTATGTTTTCACTGTCAATTAACACTGTAAATTAAGTTTTAGGTTTGTGCTTCTGGCTTTTAAAATCTTCAGACCTTTGTGAACCCTTCTAGAGAAGTGACTAGTTACTTTTCACTCCTTGTGTGCCCTGGCTGTAGTATTCTATGTTGTCTTGATCTTTGCTTTTAATATCAATTTTTTTTCCCCATTTTCAATACCCTGGGTTCTATGTTGTTATTCCTTAATGGGAGTTTTTCTGAAAAACCTTCCTCCATTTTAAGTTACTGTAGCAAAATTTAAACTATCAACTACTTTCCAACTATTAATTCCACAGTTAAATGTCAAACATCTGGTAACAGTTTTCATCGATTATCTTACCAAACCTAGTACCAAAAGCCTTAAATATTTTAACCATTTTACAACATAAAAGGAATAGTGGCAGGAGGTTAATAGGAACTGACCTATTCCAGTGTAAATGTCCACCTAACTGCTGAGGGGCTTTGATGGCCGATTTTCACCCAGTGTAACTGGTTCTTTAAAAAAGGAGGATTACAGACATTACAAGTCAGCTTTAATCAGTTAAACAACTAACCTTTTGCTCTGTTTGCAGTTGGTCACATCTCTGCTTTTCATGGTTAAGTTCTTTTTCCAGTCTTTCAACTTGATCTCTGAGTTGTGCAGTTTCCTTTTCCAGAACAGAAGTTACTTTTAATAGCTCTTCTTTTTCTTTTATTATTTTTTCAATTTTAAACTGTAAAAACAAAAACATTTTTCTTTCTATTTTTTTTCCCCTTCATTCCTATCAAATAAGTAGACAACAAATTACGCCAGTGTTTAAGCAGAAGCACAAAAAAGTGTGTCCTCAGGCTAGGTTATTTTACAGTTTTCCATTTATGCACAAATTTCTGAAGTTTCATTGCTTTAACTGAATAGTACTATATTACCACTAGCCAGCATACTTTGCAGTGTCTTGATTTATACTCAAGTTTTCCCTCCTTAAGTGAGGTGCCTTCACTGTTCCCAAGTGACATCAACCATGGAGGAACTAATTATGATGAAGACAGCTTGGTAAAAAAATGGCTGCTGAATGCAGAGACACACACACACACACACACTCTAAAGCAATGTTCAAGGAATTTCACCAAAAAATAGAACACGCACATAGCCAAAAGTAAGGACTGGCACGTGAATGGTGGCCTTTCAATACTTAAAGGGGGCTTGTAAGAAAGATGGGGACAGACTTTTTAGTAGGACCTGTAGCGACAGGACAAGGGGTAATGGTTTTAAACTAAAAAGAGGGGATATAACGAAAACATTTTTTATGATGAGGGTTGTGAAACACTGGAACAAACTGCCCGGAGAAGCCGTAGATGCCCCATCCCTGGTAACATTCAAGGTCAGGCTGGGTGGGGCTCTGAGCAACCTGATCTAGTGGAAGATTGCTCTACTCACTGCACAGAAGTTGGACTAGATGATCCTTAAAAGTTCTTTCCAACCCAAACCATTTTACAATTCTATGAACCAAGATAATAAAAATGTTTGAAAAAATACTTTTATTTAACTTTAGTACTATGAGTGCATACCTCAAAGGCAAAAATATCCCAGATATATCTCTACTGTCTCTTATCCCTAAATTTTGAAAACTGTAAATCTTATACATTCATGAATATGCCTAGACACAACTAACAAATGGATAAAACATCTCATGGCAAGGTAAGGAAACTGTACTGAGCAATTATCCAATAAGCAACTCATACCATCAAGTTGGTTTGGTTTTTTTGTTTGGTTGGTTTTGTGGTTTTTTTAAAGTAGTTTTCAGCCTACAAAATATCAGCAAGCAAATGGAAGCATCTTGACTCTGGATGTAAGTATACAAGTTTAACCACATCCATCTAGCAAAGAACACGACAATAAAACAAGAGCTACTCTAACATACTTAGACACCTGCAATTACTCAGCTTAAGTTTCCAGAGCTCTTCACGTGTGCACAGATAAAAGCATACTGGTTCCTTAACTTTTTTTCCTTACAAGCACCATTTCACACAAAGGGCATCTTCCCCCCTGCAGTTAGATGGAGAGTACAGATGTGAGATGGGCAACTATCTGCTCTCTTATGGTTTCCTAGTCTATGCTTAGTGATATAACACAAAATCTTTACTCATTTAACCTGCAGGTGTTCTGAGCTCTGATCAAATACTGGAGAACAAGCCAGAAGTATATACATTACACGTACATATGTAGGTTTTTTCCTCCTGGTTTGTTTTTCAATACTATACCCTGTGGTGTATGTATATATATATAAAAAAAATAAAAATATAATATTTTAAGAATTGCTGACTCAAACCTCAAGTAGTCCAGCTTTTGTTGTCACCACTAACATATCAGAGTTTCCTTCATCTTCCATAGTGAGCAATTCTTCAACAGGGGAAGAGGTACGAAACTGGAAAGGTGTGCTTGCTCCACGGATTTCTCCTTTATGAGTCACGTAACAGAACTGGTAAAATTCTCCATCATCATTTGGTAGATAATATCCTATCAAAATAAATTCATATTTGAAGAAAAATTCTACAAAAATATACAAGTATCAATCTGGAAACAGACTATCAGACCATGTTTGACTTGGGAATTTCATGCTTATTACCTCAGTAAGACACAGATCTTCAAAGCAGCAGAAAGGAAAACTCATCATATTTAGTAACTTTTGTCCCCCAACAATTTCTCCTAGCTTTTAAGACAAATGCCAAAACAGTATCAGGTAATAGGCCCTATATGCACACATCACCTTAGATCTATTAGGTAACAGCTGCCATTTACATATTTATGAAACAGACAGAATGATTAGCAATGAGATGCCCTGAAGATGGATCAGGACCACAGTATTATGTGATTGTTGTACAATCACAGAACAAAAAGTAAGCAATTTTTTGGCATTGGAATAACTATACAACCAAAGGCAACAGACAAAGACAGAATAACATGCAATAACAAGACATTTGCTACTTTACCAAGCTCAATTTTTTGCATGTTTTTTGAATTTATTTTTGCTATTTTTATATGCCAAGGCACAGCAACACTCTGAATGCATGACACAATGCTAACAAGGTGTAAGTATGGAGGGGGCAGGGAGGAGTTTAAAAAAGAGCTTATTTTTCAAAATCGAAAAAAAATTATTCTAGACTTTGCAAGGTAAGAACAAATAATCTTTCTTGCAGCTATGTAATACTGCATGCTGCTAGCACATTATTTTAGAGGAATTTCTGTGTGACTATTCAACTGAACTGTTGCCCACTAAAACTTCACACCAAGCCTCTTACATCACCTGGATTCACAGGCTAATATTTGTGGATGTTAAACAATCATTTCCAGAACTAAGGAGAATTTTGCTAGTAAATGCAAGAAAGCATGCCTTACCCAGTTTAATGGTAAGAAAAACAATGGGTTTTATTCAGAACACTTAATTATCACATATCCTACCTAGCTTGAGTATGATACTAGCATGATTGTTATGGCTTTGACCCTGGCTAGCAGAACACCACAACAACCGCTCACTCACCCTCCCCCTCTTGGGATTGGAGTAGAGAACTAAAGGGATAAAGGGTTGAGATAAGAAAAAATTAATAATTAAA
>NW_010136269.1:0-3154 GCF_000699245.1 Pterocles gutturalis | reverse complement strand
TTGCAGTTACTTACAGGAGCCACCACTGTCTCCTCTCCTTCACAACCAGAGCAGACTTGGAGCTGGGGGAACTCTTAGCACTTACTGACAGGAACCATTGCTGTAGCCCCTCCCTTGCCAACAAACAAACCCACAACACAAATCCACAACACTGGGAGACCTGAGGAAAAAAGCTCCCTGAGCTCCCCATACCCTTGACACCCCGCCCCCACCCCCATCATACCCCACAGCAATGTAGTCAAAGGTTGATGTTTTCCTCTTTGCCCCTGGCATCAGCGTTGGTGCCTGTGTGAAGGAGCAGCAGAGGGTCATAGCATGCAACAGCCTTTCTACAACGTCCTGATCTAAGTCCCTGGCAAGCAGCAAACCTCCCTGGGCAACGCGTCCGGGTGGCAGCTGGGGGCTTCTGTCCCCTGCAGCAGGGAGCTGCCCACGGTGAGCACCCACCACGTGGGTTAGCTGGTTTGGGGGCTTCGCTGGACAGCACTTGTATTTATTGCCCTCATAAGACAAGTATTTTAGTTAAATGTTTTATGTATTTTACTCCTTGTTTTGTGAGCAAATGTGTGTAGAAATATTACTAGTGAACGAATGATGTGTTTGGCTCTTTTGTTTTATTAAGCTTGCTTTACTCTTGAAGGGTATTCTGCCAATGCCATACGGGTTAGCTGACTACAAAAAAGGCTTTTTCTAGTGTGGCTGGTAGATAATCATATGTGGTTTTCCTGTGCTCAGGGAAATCAAGGATTAATCTTTACTTAAGCTCGAATCAATCTGAGACTCTACAGAAAGATGAATGGGAAGCAGTATATAGTACAGGATCTGATAAAGGTTATTGCAGACTGCCTTTCAAGTCCAGAAGTATTGTTTTAGGTTGTACTATCTGGAAGACACCAGCAGAAAACATTTATCCAAAGCTTGCTTTGTAACATGATTTAAGTCTATTGAGTGTAGGTATACAATATTTCAACATGATATAACTAGTTTCACATGTGTCTTGTTTCTGTTTGTTCTAGGAAATGAACCTGGGAAGTAATGTGAAGGGCCATGTGAAGCTCTGTCATAGCAGAAATTTGCTAAAAGATTGTTTTACCTGTAAGTTCTTTTTTTTTTTCTGTTGTTAAATGTTAAATTATCTTCATGCTGCTGGGAAAAAAAAAAAAAGGTTTATTTTGACATTTTGACTTGCACCTTGATTTTGAAGGAACCCTGCCAAGTGCCTTATGTTTGACACCTGCTATTATTAACTTGCTATATTTTAGTGAAGAGCAAACAAACATTTTTCCCCTTCTCTTAAGGTTTTGAATCTACTGAGCAAGATTTTAATGTTGTGTCATTATAGGTTATACATCCACTGTAATTTATGCTAAACTGCAATAGCTTATTTTTCAGAAGTTCTTTTAAAAGTGAATGAAAGTTAGAAAATGTCAAAACCTGTATGAGAGTATGAAACTTTTCCACAGAAAAGTTCTTTAGCAAAGATTGCCTGTGCAGGTGCTTGCTGCGGCTCGGACCTCTTTTGGATTGGTCATATTTTTCCAAAGTTATTAAATTATATGACAGTGCCCTTTACAGTTGTGCCACTTGTGGCAAAGAATTTTCTGTGAGCTGTAGTGAAATAATTTAATTTTACATTTGTCATGTAACAAACTCCACTTAGGAATTTAAACTTTTAATTTCATCTTAAGCCTAATTGTCTACATCAAAATACTTCAGCAAGTGAGAGAGATGAACTTGTCCCCCAACAATACTGCAAGAAAAATATTAGAAGATCCATTTTACATGAAGAACCAAAAGCATTAGACTGACTGTTGATTTTGGCAGATTCATTTAGCTGGTGGCAGAGCTGAGAACAGAATTCAGAAGTTCTTAGTCTCAATCAAAAACTATAATTTGAGAATAAACTATGAGATGGGGAAGAGACAAGCTTCCTACCTAGGCATCATATATAAATATATCTAAAAAGTGTAGCTTGAGGAAGACTGGGAGTTTACAAGCTAGAATTTAGCCAGTATATTAATTTTCTCCCTTATATATATAATTATCATAGTTTAACTACATATAATCTAGTTAGCAAGTGCCTGAAAACTATAAGGGGAAAGGTATTCATGAAGAGTGTTTTGAAACTGATAGTAGATGTTTAATCCTTTAGAAATAATTATTTCAGATGTTTATCTAGCACTCTGTTTTAAAGTTGCAGCACCTCCTATACCTGGGCAGCATAGGTAATTTAGTTTGGCATAACTTCCAACCAAATTAGAATTTGCAAATCCTAATCTTCCACAATTCAAGCTCTTTATGAAGTGTCCAAAAATGTTCTGATATTTATTTTTAATTTTCTGCAAAAAGTAGTTCTTGGTCTTCGTATTTCTTTGCTACTCTGATGTTAAGGAAGCCCTAGGGATCGGGCTATGGAAATAACGCCAGATGCCCAGATGGTGTGGGCTTCCTTAAGACTGACACAAGAATATCCGTTAGAAAGTAGAATCTTAGTTTTTCACTTTGTGTTGTAAAGTAAAAACTGAACCTTATTGTCTTTATTCTATTAAATATTCACACAGCACTAGTGAAACTTATCCAATTGCCCTGTGTTATCATAAATGTATTAAAATTACTCAGATGATGGAAAGGTTCCTTTGGTTTTTATCAAAGAATCTGGAGGGGATATTCCAGGATATTTCAAGGAGACTTTTATGATTAGTTACAGAATAGAGAAGAGAAACTGCTGTTCTGACAATACTGCCTTAATAATTGCATTTGTCAGACTTTCAGTATTATTTAGTAGGCTAAACTACTTAGCACTGGTCAGGCAAGTGGATTTCCAGTATCATAACAGTAGCCTTAAAAAACCCAGACAAACTGAAACACTCAGTCGCCGAGATCAGCTGCTTCGGAGCCGACTCAGCTCCGCCACACAGACTGATCTCGAGGTACAGGGAGGTTTTTCGGGAAGTTCCTGCGACAGGAAAGCCCCGAGGCAGCGGAATATCCGGTCTCCCGCCCACAGCTCTCCCGCGAGAGACTGACGTGGCCCGGGAGTTGCCGGGGCAACCGCGGTCACCACCCCTTCCCCAATCCTTAAATTTTTGCTGGGAGGGCGGAGAGCGAGCTCCCCTAGCACAGCTCATACGCAAGTCAGGCGCACCACCTGTGG
>NW_010136268.1:0-5650 GCF_000699245.1 Pterocles gutturalis | reverse complement strand
GGGCCCCCATGGGAACCCTCCCCCGACGGATTTAGGCTGCGCCGGTGGTGATTCCCAGCCCGGGGCATGGCCCGTGTCGCTGCTCAGGAGGAGGAACTTGCTGGGGGACACAGTGAGTTCAGTGACATCATTAAGTCCCGATCAGGTAAGGTGTTGAGAGAAGTGGCACTTTCCTGTGTTGTTCTCTGTGCATCGCTTCTGACATCAGCCTGCCTCTTTGAACAGTACATTTTTCCAGCTCTTTTTTTTGTCCATATATTGGTAGTAGAGCAAGTGATTGAGGCTGTTCGTGCAGCTGTCCTGCAGTTAAGTAATAGTAACTGGAGAACTGTTTGGTATTTTTTGACAGTCAAGTTTGTTTGTTTGGGATCCACCTCCTGTATTATAATTACCTCTGCTTTTGTAAATAACCATGTGCTTAAACTGCTCTTATGCAAGCCAGCTTTGGCAGCTTTTGTGTTTTGTTTTGTTTTTTTCTCAGACACTGAAAATGGCAACTGTGGCCGCAATACTGCACCTCCTAAAGTGCATCATGGTAGTACTTGTGCAATAAATTAATGTACTTCCTCCTTAATGTAAAACAGTTGTCTAAAGCTACTAGCTTGGGCATTTCCTCTAGAAAAATGTTCACATAACTGATCTGAAGGTTATTAGAAAAATATGGTGTTTTCTTGTTGTATGTTTGAGTCTTCTGAGGCTCTGATGGATGCTAGTGTGGGATAAGGACGGAGCTGCCTTCATTTTAATGGGGGGAGATCAGAAGCTTTGGAGGGGCAGAAATGAGTTGTTTAAACCTAGATAGAAATTTGTGCTGCATCCAGAGACTGTATACCTGCTTCTTTAGACTCAAAGGCTGTCTTTTCTCTCTTAAATGCAAAATGCTTTTGTTGTCAAAAGATTTTCCTTCGACATTTGAAACCTGCCAGTGTGTTTTTCAAATGTTCCATACATTAAAAGCTGTAGCTCTTTGGTTGGTGGTGGCGTGATATGTCAAATTATGTAGGATGTGAGTTTGACTCTGGATCATGTTGATGTTTGAATAGTTTGTTTCTTAGAGCTCCTGTTTTTGAGGATTGACACCTCTGGTGGAGGCAGTCTTAACTTCTGGAAGTGCAGTTTGTGAAACAGAAATGCAGAACAGTTTTCTATCTTGAATTTTGTAGTGCTGGTTTACATTTTCTGCTGTTATTTTGAAGTCTCTGGACACAACTTTATTTGATTATAAGCGGGCAGTCAGCACCTCTAAGGGCTTCGAGTTTGGGGAAGGCTTGCAGACAGTGTGCATGCATATATGTACACAAGTACTACAGTTTTATGTGATGTCTGAGGAAACGTGACTGTAGTTGAGGTTTTCCTTGGATGAACAAATTGTACAGTAAGTTCTGCTTTGGTTAGAGGAGATGATTGTGAATTTCCTATTACAGCTGCTTTAACTTCTTTCTTCTTTGTTAATGAGAAAGTTATGTATATTCTAATACTCTAAAGCTAAAAGATTTGTGCATTAAATTAAAAATGGTGAGTGATCTTAAAATAATTAATCTTTTCTAAATAATATCCCAGTTTGGATCTGGATGTGTGGTTTCTTCAAGGTAATTACTGTACTACATAGCTCAGATCTGAACCATTCTCCACAAGTAAACCTGTGGGAGGGATTTCCTAATGAAAGGGCTGAAGTTTCCTGCAGTACAGGTGGCAGCAAATTAAAGGCTGGTTGTCAGGACTGGGAAAAATATTATAAGCTATGCTTCCATTTTTCCTAGATATCTGTAAAAGAGTATGCTAATTCTGATACTTAGAAGGGAAAACTGAGTTAGCTTTTGCTGGAAAGATTTATCTAGCCCGGGATGTTCTTCACAGTGTAAATGACTAGAATACAACAGAAGTGTTGCCTTATAATTTCATAATATTTGAGGTAGCTAGGGGTTTGTTTGGGTTTTGAGGCTGCAGAGCAGAACCAGCCAAGGTTTAGAGTCTCTACTTTCCTTTCTTTTGTCATGGAAAATGGGCTGTTATTCTGTTTCTTCCTACTCTGCAAGTTCATCACCTGTGATATGGGGAATCCCTAACACTTTGATTAGAGAGAGTATGCATATATACATGCAATATTTTCACCTTTAGTAAATAAAATACAAAGCCTGCTTCTAGTGGGTGAAAGTCTTTGTTATTTAATATGTTTTAGTTTTTTTTTGACAGCATATTATTCCTATGCATTTTTTAAAAATAAGAATACTGAAAACAGTTTATTCTTGTAACTAAAAGAAGGGAGAGAGATGTATAATGATCTGTGTAAAGATCACCTTCTCTCTTTGTGCTCTCCTGGGCAATTGTCTGTCTTTTTCAACACGTCTGTCTTCATCTTTTTGGAACAGATCATCAATCTGTCAGGATATTGTGGTTATTTAAAAGCATTAATCTTCTAAAAGTGGTGGTCATGATGTATGGCTAAAGCTGATATTTTGTTGTAACTTGGAAAAAAAGAACATTTGGAATGCAAGAATATTTGGGAGGTCAGCCCTTAACAAAGGGGTACTGGTAAAAATGTTTCTAAATATTTGGATACAAATGTAAACATCAGTCTTTAGCAGCCTGTGAAACTGAACATGTTGTGTCTTTGTAGTCATTGATGCTTTAGTTATCTCTCCTTGGAAAAATGGGAAGCAGCTAGAAAGCCATAAAGGTGGCACTGTTGAGAGTGATTGGTTATGGAAAACTTGATCTAAAGTTACTCTTATGGAGCTGTAATAAGACACATGAAATGTTAGCACTGCTCAGGGCTGTGCAGTGCCCATCTATGCCTGTTTTTGCAAGCGGAACTAGCTATGTAATTTTTTTCTTAATGACCTGCAATTGGGAAGCTACCAGCATGCTGTGTGAAGGATACAGGAGAACTGCAGGAAATAGTGTTTTTTTTTTTTTTTCTACAGAGCAATCAAAATAAATTAACAGTGGGTTGGGTTTTGATTTGTTGCTTGTGCAAAAAAAGGTGTTACAGGATTTCACAGATAGGAAAGAGAAATTTTGAAAGTATTTAATGCATCCTTTGGGGAGTTCAAACTGAGATGGTGAATGATAAAACACTTTGAATGGAGACCCCTGTATGATACTGATTATGTTGAAAATACTTTTTCCTTCAGTGGTCAGCAAGAAAACTTCCAATGAATGTACTGTATGCCATAGCTGTTGTAAGTAATAAATGCTTGATTATTCAAAGCAAGAGTTGTTTTTTTTTTTTCAGTAATCTCACTTTTGTGTCAAATGATACTGAAAAAAAAGTAAGACTTCTTTCTGTTGTTCAATTAACATTTGTTATTTTCTGCTTTGGATGTGGCTGCTCTTTGATTAGATAGTTTGTTAGCACTGGCCTACACAAGTTATTTTTGAAGACACATCTTCACTTAAAATAGAATATGGTGGTGACCAAAGCTGCCTTTAAAATGACTGTGTTGGTGATGGTAATTATAAGGGAGGCTGACTTATGCTCCCAGAAGAACCCAGTGTCTCTTTGCTGCAGGAGGAAGGGAGGCAGTGGTGGATGCTGATGGCTCTGAGTGTCTGACGTTTAAGAGGAAGGATGCTTGTTCCTGGATGGTTACGTTGGGTTTCTGTTTAGCGTTTGTTTAGCATTGTTAGCCTGTGCTATGGCTGTGTATCTGTATGATTGCTTGCTAAAGAAAAGCAGTTTTCTCTCTTTTGCTTCCCTGTAGTACGAAGTAATACATATGGAGCTGATTTATATCTTTGAACGGCATCTTGTGCAGATAGGTGAGCTTTTCTCTTTGCAATAGCTTTCAGGAAGGAATGCTGTGGGATGGTTGCCCTACAGTGGTGAAAACAGCGCTGTCATCACCGAGCTTGAAGAACAGATGAGTCTTTGCTATGATTAATTATGGAAAAAAGACAAACTCACTTAAAATCTGTCTGGTAGCTTAGAATGCTAATATATAATTAAACAGTAAGATATGACAGGAAAAACATTTCTGGAAGATTACTGTGTGCCTCTGGTGCATTTTAAGATATGAGTTCCTGTCTAAATTGAGGTGAGCTTAATTCTCCTCATCTACCTTTCAATTTTAATTACATTAAATATATTTAGCTGAATGACTGCTTGAGAAATTGTAACTTATTTTTTGGAGTTCTTGGGCAAGGCTCGTTCTGAGAACTGCTGCTGTTGTCTGTCTGTCCCCATGAACCAATGCTTACTTGGTTGGCAGCTCCCTTGCTGCGGGATCTCCCTGCCCCGTGGTGCCACATGTTGCCTTTGGACCAGTTCCTTTGGTCGTGCCTCTTGCTGCCAGATTGCTGTGGGCCAAACACACTGCTTCCTGTTTGTCATTTTTGGCTCCACTGGTGTGAAATGGCCAGGGGTCATTATAGTTGCAGGCAGACCCTTAGGATTTGTCAAGTGGGCGTGGAGTTGGTGTAGCTGGCTTTGTACCATGTGAACTCTTCAGGAACGTTTGTGCAGAGTGTACCTGGACAAGATGTTAAAGACAAGTGACAAATTTGCTGCTCCTTATTTCTAGCCACTAAAATTACTTTTTTTTTTTTAACTAAACCTTTAGGTTGCTGTAGCCTGGCTCCTTTGTCGTTGGTATCGCCTCCTTTTCTTGTGCTGCCTGCTAGGGACAGATTGTGTGCTGCAATGAAGACAGTTCTAGGGTACCGTCTAGCATTTATGAAATGGCAGATATATAAGTATCAGGCTGGTTTCTAGTCTGCTGCAATGAAGACAGTTCTAGGGTACCGTCTAGACAGTTCTAGGGTACCGTCTAGCATTTATGAAATAGCAGATATATAAGTACCAGGCTGGTTTCTTCTAGTCTCTTGATTGGTAGGTGAAGAAATAACATATGCTGCTCTGTGTGTTGAAAGCACGACTTTGCCTTGGAATAGAAATTGAGGCTCCTTGGGGAGGAAAAAAAAAGACCATAAAAGCAGCCCATTGATTTGCACATGCTCTGCCAGGAAATGAAGAAATAACCCTGGGCAAGAGCTGCTCTGTCAGGCACCATGTGTGCAGTGTTTCTAAAGAGGTCTGAAAGTCAGGGTTGGGGGAGGCAGATGCTGGTTGTGTGGGACCCCCCCACCTATGAGGATCCTGTGGAGAACGGGTGCCTGGGTGAGGAGCAGACCAGGAGCCATGTGAAGCTCCCAGCTCCACCTCCCACAGCGCTCTTTGGGGCTCTGTCCCCATTTCTCCCCTCGACTCTCAAGTCTGAGGGAAGAAGGATCATGTATCATGAAAATATCTTCGTCTGCAAAGAAATTCTCAGAGGTCACAGCATTGGCCAGCTTAGCAAAGAATTAGCTGTGCTGTTCTAACACCTCTCAGTAACTGTTCCTAATTTTCCTCCTCGCCTTGACTGTTGCTCCTAGCAGGATCACTTGTCCGTGGTGTGCGTGCTGGGGTTGACTCTTGTAAGCACGACGGTATTGTTAGCAGCATCTTTTGAATGTGAGTAACTGGGGGGGTGGACTGGAATAGGTAAATGGGCATAGGTGCAGAAGGGCAAGGGGATAAGCACATAGGCTTGAGCTGGATGCCTGCTGTTTCAGGACAGTGCAGCTGCTCTGCTGCCGGGTAGCAGCACAGATTGGTGTGCTCAGAGCCCACACGATCTGCTTTTTGTGTGTTGTACAGTATCCCTCC
>NW_010136267.1:426-1403 GCF_000699245.1 Pterocles gutturalis | reverse complement strand
GGCTCCTCTTAAATCACTTTCGTTGTTCGTTTTCCTAAATCAGTGCATGCTCGTTCGTACTTCGCTCCCCCCTCTTATTCTTCCTCCTTTCCCCCACCCGCCCCGTTCTCTCCATTCCTGCAGTTATATCTGCATATCGGATATCCCCTGTATTCCTTTCCACTGACAATTTGGGGACTCAAATGCTAAGAAATTCCGCCCCCCCTTCTCCCCGAGGGACAGAGAAATAAGAACAGACACAAAATGGCTTGCGAGAGAGCTAGCTGGAAAGTTTTTTTTGCAGAATATCAGAGGGACAACGGAGGGCTCCCTTTGGGAACTTGGAGGTTTTCCCATTTGCAGAGCAGCCTAGGAACAGACAAAACACATCACTCGCTTAAAAAAAAAAAAAAAATCCACCCGAGTGCGGGGATTAAACAAATAAAAATTACTAAAAAATCGCGAAGTCCCACTGCCTGATCGTTAATTTTGTGCTCGGAGAACGGTTGTCAAAAAACGAGCGGGTCAAAAAAAATTCTGTATATGCTAAGTTACGTAAAATAGAACAGGTTTCTCTCCACGCCGGTGTGTGGTTTTGTGTGCTTGCTGCTGGTTTTGTTTAATATCTTGGGGTTTTCGCTGGGTTTTTTTTGTTGGTTTGCTCTCAGGTTCATTTTATTCAACAACATTTCTTTGCTGAAATTTTTTTAAGTTACAAACATAAAACAATCTCCGAGTTAATGACTAGTTTGGACCTGTACAGGCAAATTTTAAAGATTATATATTGAGTATGTATATTCCCGAGCATGATCCGAAACTGGGCTTCAAGAAAAGGACGATTAAAGTGCGTCTCTTATTATCCAGATTGTCAGGTGTGAAGAGACCTTTGAAAATATTTGCCTGCAAAGGAATTCTGCTAAAAAAAAAAAAAAAAAAAAAAAAAGCTCGGCATGGCTATTTAGAGGTCCTTTTGCTCGGTCACCCTCCTTTCCAGACAA
>NW_010136267.1:0-374 GCF_000699245.1 Pterocles gutturalis | reverse complement strand
GGGGGGGGGGGGGGTAGAATAAAGGGTAAAAAAGAAAAATAAAAAAGAAAAAAAGGAAAGAGAGCGGGAGAAGAAGAAAGGATGAAAGGAGGCAAAATGACTTGAACATTTCCTCTTGGAGAAAATAAAAAACAAATAAATATTGCAATGAAATGTTGACCTCTGGAAAATGTGGACATAGAATGCAAACCCCTCCATTCGTATTACCATTCCATTTTCAATGAGGCTGAACTCTTCAGAAGGCCATTTTCTCTAATGTCAGAAAAATAAGTGAGAAGGTATTATTTGAATGTTATCCTTAATTTCAGTCTTGGCATGTTTTGTTTGCTTGTTCGTTTGGAGGAGGATTTTTTTCTCTCATTTGTGTTTATTTG
>NW_010136266.1:0-7083 GCF_000699245.1 Pterocles gutturalis | reverse complement strand
GAGAACAAGCAGGGCTGGCAGAACTCCATCCGCCACAACCTCTCCCTCAATAAGTGCTTCGTCAAGGTGCCCCGCCACTACGACGACCCGGGCAAAGGGAACTACTGGACTGGATGCTGGACCCCTCCAGCGACGACGTCTTCATCGGGGGCACCACCGGCAAGCTCCGCCGGCGCTCCACCACCTCCCGGGCCAAGCTGGCCTTCAAGCGGGGCGCCCGGCTCACTTCCACAGGGCTGACGTTCATGGACAGGGCAGGATCCTTGTACTGGCCTCTCCCTGCACCACCCCCGGGCCAGCAGCACTTTGAGTTACAACGGGACCACGTCCGCCTACCCCAGCCACCCCATGCCCTACAGCTCAGTGTTGACTCAAAACTCCTTGGGAAACAACCACTCCTTTTCCACGTCTAATGGGTTAAGTGTTGATAGACTAGTCAATGGAGAGATACCTTATGCCACTCATCACCTCACAGCAGCAGCTCTGGCCGCCTCAGTGCCCTGTGGCTTGTCCGTTTCCTGCTCCCGGCCCCCTTGTCAGTTCCCTGCTCCGGCACCTATTCCCTAAACCCCTGCTCTGTAAACCTCCTAGCAGGACAGACGAGTTACTTTTTCCCCCATGTTCCTCATCCTTCAATGACTTCTCAAAGCAGCACTTCAATGACGGCCAGGGCAGCCTCCTCCTCCACGTCGCCGCAGGCGCCCTCCACTCTCCCCTGTGAGTCCTTAAGACCTTCTTTGCCAAGTTTTACAACAGGACTTTCCGGAGGACTTTCTGATTATTTCACACATCAAAATCAGGGGTCTTCTTCAAACCCTTTAATACATTAACATCCATGGGATCAGACTGTAAGTGAACATTTTACACACGTTTGCATTGTAAATGATAATTAAAAGGAGAAAAAAAAGCAAAACAAAAAAGTCCAGGTATTTTTTATTAAGTCCCCCATTTTCTGTGCGTTTGTTCAGTCTTTAGGGTTGTTTATTATTCCACCAAGGTGAGGAGTGTCAGCAAGGTGCAATGTGGGGAGATTACATTGTAGACTATGAAGTTTGGAAGACAAAATTATAGTAGAATGTGTATCTAAATAGTGACTGCTTTTGCAATTTTTTATTCAAATATGATAAGTCTATCACTAAAGCCGCCAGATTCTCCATGTTTGCAGTATTATAAGTTATCATGGATATGTCGGTGGGTGCAGACCTTGAAAGAAAAAAAAAAATTAACCACCACTAAATTTATGAAAACTATAAAAAACTTAAAACGTAATTTGTATTTAAGCAAAATTAATACCGAAAGATGCCCATGAACTACATTTTGGCCATTTATTATTTTATCCTTTTCTTTACTGAACTGCCTTTTTTTGGGTTCCTTTTTTTTTTGTTTGTTTGTTTGCTTGTTTGTTTACTTTTAGACCAAAGATTGGGTTTTAGAAAATGCACTCAGTGTTCGGAGTAATTTAAAAAAACAGCAACATTATTTCAGTTTGCAGCACTGCCCGTTCAAATGAATCAGAAGGGGACAAAATTAATGATTGCCTTCAGTTTGTGTTGTGTATATTTTGATGTATGTGGTCACTAACAGGTCACCTTTATTTTTTTTTCTAAATGTAGTGAAATGTTAATACCTATTGTACTTATAGGTAAACCTTGCAAATATGTAACCTGTGTTGCGCAAATGCCGCATAAATTTGAGTGATTGTTAATGTCGTCTTAAAATTTCTTGATTGTGATACTGTGGTCATATGCCCGTGTTTGTCACTTACAAAAATGTTTACTATGAACACACAGAAATAAAAAATAGGCTAAATTCATATATACTGGATAGTTTTTTTGTCTCTTTTATTAACTAAAGTTAGTATGCCAGAGGCTTTACTGTTACAGGGAGATCAGAGCGCTGCTTATTACAGCAGTCCACCATTTTTCAAATGCTCCTTTCTCCCCCCGCCCCCCCATATTGTCTTTAACAGCAGTATTTTCAAATGTAAAGGGTCAGGGTATTTAATTAAACAGCAGGGCTACTATTGTGATGTCCGTTTTGGGGCAGAACTCTTACCAAGTCTGCTTAAAAATTGTTAGTGCGAGGTAGGGTTTCTTACTAAAAACTGTCCTACGTTGAAGATGCTTAAAATTGCGTACCCATGTATAGACATATATATACATACATATAAGTTTAAGTATATATACACACATCAGGAGAAAAAACAAGGTGCATTATTACACAGATACATGTTTTTCTTTCAATTTCTGAAATGCATTCAAAGCATTATTCTTCTGAAACGTATTAACTTCGACCTTATGGTAGTTGGAGATCTATTAACCATGGATTTATATGTGTGTGTATATACATATACATATTGGCTTTCATATAATAATTTGATCAAATTAGCAAGCTGTGATATGTATGTGTATAAAACGCAATCCTTATCTTAAAGGAACACTGTTCCGGAAGTATCTATACTATATGTATTTCTATACTTTTAATGCTGCAAACACTTTGGCTTTAAATATTGTAAAAGCAGAGATAGTTTTCAGCTAGAACCTCTCTCCTGTGCTCCTCTGGCCCTCCGGCCGGGGCAGGAGCCGAGCAGGGGTGAGGTGAAGTTGCAGGACATTGCAGGGAGGCAGAGGGAGGGTGGAGGGGGTGAGTTGTCACGTGACGTCCTGGCTTGCATACCGATGTTTAAAGGTTTTAGGGAAAAAAAAAAAAAACAAAACCCACAAAAAAAAAAAAACAACCCACCCCCAGAAAAACCAACCCCAACAACCAAACCCCAACAACAAAAGTAAACCTGTGTGGATGCACTTAAATTTAAAGTTTTGGAACGGGGCTCTTTTTCACTCTCTGCCAGCTGATGGGAAGGCTTGCTGGAGCCCACTAACCCACGCGAGCGTCCCCAACCCAAGTGTGCTCCGTTGCCCGGAGAATCAATCCATTAGTTTCAAGGGGGCAACGGTACGACTAATTTTAAGAAGCATTTAATCCCAGAAAGAATCGGTTTCACGATGAGTTTAGGGAAGCCTATGAAAGCCGCAACTCTTGAAAATAATTAGAAAACTTGTGCAAAAGGTTTAGGAACTAATTGGATCCTGCGGTGAGTCCACAGAGGACAAGTTGTTCATTTGTTACGTTTGTGTAGACTAAACTGGGCTCTGCAGCACTGCAATAAGCCGGCGACTGCTCACAATAGGCCCAATGAAAAATAATCTGTAGCTCGGAGATGTTATCGCAAACACTTCAAAGACCTGATCTTAGAAAGACAGAAAAGAGGAAGAAAAAGAAAAAGAGAAAAAAAATGCCCGGGGCGGTGAATTAAGAAGCAATAACAAATCTGAATTCTTACAAACAGAATATTTGTCATGCTAAAAGATTAAGGGGATGGAGGGGAAATATTCCAAAAATAAGTAATAAATAAACAGATGCGAGGAGATCTGCAGGAATGAGAGAGGAGTGAAAGGTTACGGATGAGAGATGGGACACCCAGCTCTGCACTTTGTGGGGGAGAAGGAGAGAAATGTCTGATATTCTTGGCTTTCACTCTCACTTCTGCAATTCAAAATTAATCATCACTATGAGAAAAAGATTGCTTTGTTTGGGGATGAAGAGATGATACCACCACTTGGAAGCGTCTGCCCTCCCCCATATTCCTCACTCTATTGTCATTAACAGAAGTGATCGCAAAAAACTAAAAACCAAAAATCCTTTGCAACAAACCTATCAGAAATAATAAAATTAAATAGGTGTGATTTAAACTCTTGAAACCTCGAGACCCCATTCTGCATACTTGCGCCTAAGCGAATGAAAAGAATGGCGTCTGCTGCAGCTGACAAAGGAAATTATTTATTATTTACCACTTGCAATTGGTTGTATACTGTTGGAAATCCAATCGCACATACTTAAAGTATTATTTAGTTCGTAAGGTAAAAAAATCCTCTGACAGTGTACAAAAAGGAGGTAAAATAAGTCAGGTTAGAGGAAAGCACAATCTCACCATGTCAGAGTTGGGGGTTGGCTAATAAGCATTAATTAGGTAAGCGTGATGCATAATAATTCCTGAAAAGGGTAGCCCTGATGTGTCTCTCCAGCCTTCATTTAAGCAAGTACTCGCTCTCAATGCGCTCCTTTAGGTTCAGTGTAGCAAAGTGCTGCCTAAGCAGTTCAGGTGCCACAGACTTTCTCTTACACTGGGGGAAGGGGTGGTTGTTGAGCTGGTAATTTTTTCACGTTTCCATACACATAATACCAGCAATGAGACTGTCTTTATAAAGGAAAAGAAACGCTAAAGATGTCATGGATTGTATCAGGACTGCCAAGGCCCCAAATATGCCTCTACCTTTGCCTGCTCCCCGGGTAGAGAAACCCTTTTGTTCGCTGAGGATGTCATTTAGGTTAATCTGTGCACAGGCTCGTTCCGTACTGAATGTGAGGTGGTGGGTTTGGGGTTTTTGGCTGTTTGGTGGTTTTTTTTTTTGTTTTTTTTTTGTTTTTTTTTTTTTTAAAAAAAAGCAGGCAGTAATTCTGTTACCTGATACTTGTTTCCATAGAGTCAAACCCTCAACTAAGCTTTTAGGATTTTGGTTTTTAAAAATATGCACATTTCTAGAATGTTGCGATGTCTTAGCGTCGTTTCTTTAGTGTTTCCTAATTTAGAGTGTTTATAGGGGACGGGTGGTCTTTATGGAATTAAGGAGCTATTGTTATTTTCCTAGCTGATGTTTGAGGTGATTAACTTTGCTCGCAAGGAGCGTAGGCGAAGAAATCTGCTCATCAAGAAACCTCCAATTACAATTTTAAGATTGCCTTCGCAAACATGTTTGAGGGATAATAAACTGTAACTCGAATTCACAATGGGATATTTAGTCAACCAATTTTTGAGATATTTTAAATATTTTTCTTTTGTTTCAGTAAAATACCATCCGTTCTGTGGAATGTATTCTTACAAAAGGGTTTAAAAGAAAGTGAACAATAATATATTTTGCCTTAAATGGCACAAACCTACTGTTTAGGGGAGTTATATTTTTTTTTTTTTAAATCCGGTGCTTGAAAAAATAGTTTAACCAGGACGTCATTTTGCTCTTTATAACTTCTTCTGATGATTATTAAGATTTATGTCAGAAATTATGATTCAGGTACACACCCCCTCACCACTTGTGTTAATATGAGGGCTCAATCACCACGTATTCACTGTTCACTCAAGCGAAACTCCCACTGAACGCCAGTTACGTTTTGGTTGAACCACATCAGAGTTTTGCTTAAGAAAGAACATCCAGTAAGACTCACTGTTTTAGCAGTGATTTTATTATTTAATTGTTCGTATTTTCCCTTAGGAAGGAAGAAAAAAAACCCTGCCTGTAGATAGGCACTGATATGTACTTAATTGTGTATCTGCGAATAATATACCCGCCCAAGAGCGTATATGCGCATACATATTCCACGACTACAGATTCAACAATAAATATGTATACATACATATAGACACACACAGCCCTACAGAGGGGTCTCTCCATGCACTAATATCTGTAGTAGCTTCTCGGCTGTTTTGTGCACTGAAATGTTCTTGTTTTGAACAGCCCCCCCCTACCCGCCCCGTGGTGAAGGTGCCTGGGTAAATGGATCAAAAAGTGGCGGAGAACTGGGTTAGAAAGAGGTGAAGGTGAAGATCATTAGAGGTTTTAGGGCTGGCTGTGGCTGTTTTGCTGGGTTTGTGCGACTGTGCCCAGAGGGCGGAGTTCCTGTACATTCCTACCTCACCGGAGAACCTGCCCTCAACTCCACTGCAGCTACTCCAGAGAGATGGGACCCTCCAGAAGAAACCTGCCCAGCAATCCCAGCAAGCCTTCCCGCCAGAAGGGTAGGTGCATTTCAAGAAAACCCTCTCTACTTCTTCTCCCAGCAGGCAGACCTATGTGATACGAATGAACAGAGGTAACAGACTTCTGTCTGAACGTACCCTTTCCCCGTGGCCCCTGATAGGCAGATCGCCCCTGCAACTGAAACACAGTTTCAAAGCACCAGTTACACCAAAACTGCGTGTGCCTAATGTTAGGATTCTCTCTCTCTCTCTCTCTTTTTTTTTTTTTTTTTTTTTTTTTTTTTTCCTCAAAGTGTTTCCTCCCCCGGCCTCCCCCCTCCCCCTCGGTCTCTTTCGTTTCAATCGGTAAATTGGAAGTTTCTTTGACGGTTTAGCAGTTCTCATGGTTTATCTGCAGATTATTTTTAGCGTGCTCTGTTAAGGTGCTCTTTCTTTGCTTGTTTTGCCACCAACGTCAGAGAAAGTCACACGAGTGCAACGTTGTGTTTGCCTTTTTTTTTTTTTTTTTTTTTAAGATGCCAGGAGAAACTGCCTCTACCTGCAAGAAAGGCGCACGATGGCACTTGGGGACGGGAGTCCTTCGCCGACATCGGGTGAGTGCGGATTTTACTCCTCTTTTACACCCAGGAATCAGCTAGCTACACTTGTGATTTGTGTCTGCTGGTGTCAGGATGGGAGGGTGCGCGGTTCCCACAGATCCCGGAGCGTGCCCTGCCTTTTTGATCACGGCTGAGCGTAGAAATATTATGGGGGCTAGTCAAAATTACCCGCCACCGCTCATTCCGGAATGAAAGTTGTTCCTTGTTCCGTCTCTAAAGTATTAGAGACGAATTCAGTAAAGCGAGTATAGGCGGATTCCGGAATGAACTATTTCTAAAAAATCTGATCCTGTCACTTGAGAAAAAACTATCGGCTTCCCGCGCCTTTCGGGGGTTGTGTAAAGAGTGCTAATATCCCTACACTTTCAGGAAAGCGACTAAATGCTAACAATTCTGGGAGAGCAAGGAGACAGACGTTGTAAAAAGCCGTGCACCCAAAACTGAGCTGGGTTCTGCTCCGAGTGCTCCGGCGGAGCAACGCACCCTTCCTCACCCCTGCAGCCGCCGGCCCTGTCACCGGCAGAGGTCACGTTCACCGGAGGGCTCCGGGCACTCCCTTTGTCTTCCCGCTCCCCAAATTCCGTGCCCTCGTTCTGGATTTATGGCGATTTGCGCGTCGAAAACCCGAAATCTCGTGCGGAAGTTTAAACCACCGCTTTGCTCAGCTTGCTC
>NW_010136265.1:18432-24413 GCF_000699245.1 Pterocles gutturalis | reverse complement strand
AGCTGTTCTGCTCCAGCCAGTTGAACAGGAGCCCAGCTGCTGCCGGGCTTCTGCTGTTTCACTGAAATACCGCTGGGTTCTTTCTGCCATCGAGGTACGAGGGAAATAAGCTGGTGTTTCCGCTCCCCCTGGGTCTTCTGCAAAGAAATGCCCCGAGAAACGGGGAAAACACGGCTTGAAAAAGCTGAGTGTGCTTAGTCCAGCAAGGACAGGGCTGAACAAAGCATAAAAATCCTGATATGCAAAAGGCTGTGGGAAAACAACCCTGGATTCAGTCGTTCGGTGGCAGTGGGGTGACCGAACGTGAAAGAAAAGGTTAATTTGCAGCAAATGGGGTTTATGGTGATGCTAAGGGAAATTTTCCAGCTGTAAGGGAAAATGAATCTGGGGGTCTGGAGGTCCTCACCGCTGGGTCAGAGGGGTTTCTGCGGGATGGATCTTGCCTGTAGCCCTTGGCTGCACTCAGCGTCCCCCAGCCCCGTATCTCTGTGACTTTAGGAGGGGGGTTTTTTATTGGCATCTCAGAAGACCCCTGACAACGCCTCCGGACCGGTGCTGGAGGGGGACCAGCGCGGTCCTGTCCGTGCTGCGCTCGCCTGTGGTCCGAGCAGCTCTCTGCACGAGAGCTCGTGGGATGGGGAGGGGAAAGGTCTCGTAAATCATCACCAATCTTCTGAGCCCTGTGCGCTGCCAAGTCATTCCTTAAACCTTTGTGTAGGCTTTGGGTGTCCTCCGTGTGACCCCAGCCTGCAGAGCTGGCTATGCTTCCAGCTTTGAAAGTTAAGGGGATTTTTTTTTTTTGGTTTTGGATTTTTTTTTTCTTGGTCTTGGGTTCTGCACAAATCCCCTGGTGGCCCCGTACCTAAGACTCTGCTCCCATCACAGTGCATCTCACGGGGGCAGCAGCTGGAGGGTCTCTGCTCGGTGCTGGGAAAGTGATGGAGAGTCGGTGACTAATAGAAATATAAGAATTAGAAATTAATGGAACTGGTACCACTCAGCTGTATATTCTGCCTGTGATCTGCCTGATCCCTTCTTCCACCAGCCGTAACGGCAGTGGACAGACAGATTTCCCGTGGCTGGAAAATGTTTTTTAGGGTTAACCCAGGACCCCAGCCCGGAGATGTGCGCAGCAGCCGGACCCATCTAGCGGCTGCAGCGCAGGCAGTAAGCGGGTGGGAGCTGTGCGCCGGCTCTGTGCGGTTCCCCAGCCTCCTCTAAGGCTCCCAAGAGATGAGAACTGGGTTGTTGCCTGTCCTCTGAGCAGCATTGCTCTTCTGCTGCAGAACAGCTTGTGTAAAAAACGCTCCGAAACCAAAGCACTCGAACTGCAGATTCCTCCAAGGTGTCTCTTTTTTTATTCTCTGCCCATCTATAGGGATGTGAGAAACATGTCTATGCATACCTTATATCTTAGCAGATAAAGATTTCCTTTCATCCATCACTTTTAGCATTCTGTGTTATGTGCTGGTTGTTTTAAGGTCCCTCGGGGTAATATTTTTTGAGCCACACCTTACCTGCAGCCGCATCCTGCGAATAGGAGCTGTACAGGAGGGATGCATCCTTCCCCGGCAGCGCTAACACCACTTCTGTCTCTGTCTTCCAGCAACCCCTGGTGAGGCTGAAAGGAGGAGCCAACACCGGCGAAGGGCGAGTGGAAGTACTGAAAAACGGGGAGTGGGGAACGGTTTGCGACGATAACTGGAATCTGGTGTCGGCCAGCGTGGTGTGTCGGGAGCTGGGCTTCGGGAGCGCCAAGGAAGCAATAACGGGAGCGAGGCTCGGGCAAGGTAGGAGCAATGAGAACCCCAGGGACCATCTGTGCCTTGTCCACCTCCAAGAACCCTTTCGTGACTCAGGGCAGAGGGGATGTTTGTTTTGGGGACCAGGAATTTATATACATCTCTTGAGTCCAGGAGCTTGAGGCTGAAGTGGAATATGTGAAATCTTGAGATTCCTTGAAAGAAGATGATGAGTTTAACCTTTCCCTCAGCCAGCTGTTGCAGCAATTACTCCTTCGTTATCGCATCCTCACACTCTCTGCGTTCTCTAGACCCACATCATGGTGTAATGCGTTACTAGAAGGTTCCTGGCAAAAAACGGGTCCTGGATCTAGACTTCAAACACTCTCCAGTCGAAGACCAGGACGTTCATTTAGCCTGTTATAAATAGAAGGGCATTTGAACGGTTCTGAGCCAGGTTTGGGTTTGGATTTCCTGTATTCGGGAGTTGGTTTAAATCCCGAACTGTGGTAAGCGGCAGCTCCAAGCCCTAACGTGTGCCCTCTCCAACCACCTCCTGCAGTTCGTGCGGACCTTGCTCCCATAGCGGGAACCCCAAAGAAAATGACACCAAGCCCTTTATTGTGAGACTAAATGAATGGGTGAAATTTCTCCATGCCCAGCACGGCTTGGAGAAGGGGAGGGAAAGCAAGAAGACGTGTAGAGCAGAATCTGGAAAGCTTTAAAACGTGCCCTGTCTGTTGGATTTGCCAAAAAAAAAAAAAAATCTTGTGGTGAGATGGAGGGAGCTGCTGATGTGTTTTACTTCATCTAGGAAACAGCCTCATCATCACAGGGGGGATGGAGGGAGGAGAACGCGCCGGCCCCGGCTATCTGCGGCTGCGGGCTGGAAACTCTGAGCGGCGGCTGCTGATTCCCAGATGCTTCCCTTTCTTTTCATAACGCCGCCAATCAATCAGTGCACCCTGTCGAACATGTCCTCTGGGGTGACAAATGCTTGGTGGCTCCTTGCAGCAGCCGGATGGTCCCGTCGTGGTAGGAGAAGGAGCGATTTTGGTCCTCAAAGGGAGAACTTAGAATAGAACTTCAAGCAGGAGGTGAATATGTAAGTTATAGAATAGAATAATTGAGGTTGGAAAAGACCTCAAGGATCATCGAGTCCAACCGTCAACCCAACCCCACCCAACCCACTAACCCATGTCCCCAAGCACCACATCCACACGTTTCTTGACCCCCTCCAGGGATGGTGACTCCACCACTTCCCTGGCCAGCCTGTTCCAACTCCTCATCACTCTTGCAGTGAAGAAATTTTTTCTAATATCCAGCCCAAACCTCCCCGGGCCATGGTCCTAGTCCTGTTCTTCTGCTAAAGGGAATGGTGTGGGAGGAAATACTTTTATCACCGTATTTCAGCACATGCAGCATCAGTGCCCAGAACAGCAGCGCTTACTGCCTCTGTGTGCCGCACAGAAATTCCCCCAAGAAGAGCAAACGTGCCAGGGTGACGTGGATCAGTGCTGTGCCCCTGCCCTCTCGCTTTGTCATTGCATCGGCATGACTTTGTCGGCTTATTTCCGCGGGGAATGTCGGACTGGATCCATCCTGCATTCTCGGTGCATCACCCTCCAACTCAGCATCGAGGCATTCCTCCTCCTCGAACCATTTGGCGGTTTGCAAAAATGACTGGGGCAGCGTCACCGTTTCCAGATGGAGACCACAAACAGGATTTTAATGAGAGAGAAGCAAAAAAAGGCTGGATACACATTCCCCAGCGGCCTCAGCCTCCTGGGCTGCTCGCACGTTGTACGGATGGTGGGTGATGGGTGGACACGGGGCTGGCTGGGGTGCTGGGGTGCAAAAGGTGGCCAGAGCCAAATGGATTCTGCAGCTGAGATTGAACCCAACACGTTTCCTTCTCTGCCTTTGGTGTTCTTGCTGCTGCTGTCAGATGAAGGCTCCAGGAGACATCTTGACCTGGAAATATGCTACAGAGCATTTTTTTAATTTTTTTTTTCTGTTTTCCCTTTTTCTGTCTCGGAACCCTGAGGAGGTGAGGGGTTCATTAAACTGTCACCCACGGTCAGGTCTCAGTCCCAGGTGTGCTGGCTGCCACCCAGGGTTAGAAAGGCTCCGGATGGCAGGAGGAAGAGGCTGTTAAGCAAAAGCATCCCATCTACCCTTCCATGGAGGTGATGAAATGGAGCCAGCAGCCAGGATGGTATTTCCATGGTCTGTTCGCTGCTGATCTGAATGCTTTGAGCCTTCTGCGGCTTTTGCCTTGTGTCACCACCGTCACCTGGCACGGCATCCGCCGGCGTCCTGGTTGCGCCAAGTCTGGAGAGAGCACGTTGATTGCAGAGTCCATAAGTGTGTTTATCCTCAGCCTTCCATCCCTGAAAGCTTCCCAGAAACTGCTGGAGACCAGAGGTTCTCCAGCTGCTGCTTGCAGGGATCTCCTGTCCAACGCCCTGGTGGCTTTCCATCAGCCATTCCTCATGGATTATCCGGGCTCCAGGTTGTTCTCCTGAGATGGAGATCATCTGCTGGGACCTCTGGTTCATTCCCCTCCCAAACTTCTTTCTAACCAGCTTTGGGCTCGGCATGGAAATGGGACCTGGGAACGTTACCAGCAGGATTATCACCTTCCCATGGGTCTCTCTCCTCTTGCTGTGTCTCTTTCGGTGGACATGACTGGGTCTCTCTCCTCTTGCTGTGTCTCTTTTGGTGGAAACGATCATTCTCTGCTGCTGCTCCTCCAGGGAGGAACCCAATTGTTCCATTTGACTCCCAACACCCTGAGAGCATTCCCTGCAGGATGAAACGTTGTTCGCTCTCTTGTTCCCTTCCATGCTGTTGGGAGTCCGGAGCACACACCTGCCCCAGGGGTGTTTTACCCCTCGCCCATCCTTGTGGTGTTTTGTTGCCCCTGCAAACCCCCCAGGGGTGTTTTACCCCTCGCCCATCCCTGCGGTGTTTTGTTGTCCCAGCAAACGTGTGGATGTCCCGTTTAAATGTCAGGGCTTTGACTGGGAGCAGATTCCAGCATATAGACCCAGCCAAAAGGTCATAATTTGCAAATTCCTGCAGCTGAAGTTTGTAAATTATGTAACAGTGGAAACTTGGCTTTTTCTGCACTTCTTGTGTGCTTGAATCCCAGAGACTACTGGAAAGAATTTAACAGTAAAATTATAAATAATAATCTTGCAGCTTTTTGTTTTATTTTTACAAGAAATCACCAGAATTTTTTCAGGATTACCATGTTCTGAATGTGATGTCTGCAGTGTATTAATGAACTGTTATTGGGTATTTCTTCACCACACAGTAGCATGGGCAGAACATAAGGACTCTCTTCTTTTTTTTTTTTTTTTCTTTCTCTTTTTTTTTTCCTCCCCAAAGGCATGGGTCCAATTCATCTGAACGAAATCGACTGTACGGGCTTTGAGAAATCCGTCACGGACTGCAAGTTCAACACGGAGTCGCAGGGCTGTAACCATGAAGAAGACGCTGCGGTGAGATGCAACGTTCCGGCCATGGGTTTCCAGAATCAGGTGAGCAGCCAAGCGATGGGGATGGGAGCGACCACGGCGAGGTGTCTGCATCCTACAGCATCACCTGCCCACCCTTGCTGGGCTGTGCAGGGCTCTGGATGGGAATTATTCCACCCAAGCCTATTCCATTTCGATTTTAACGTTTGTGTTGTATTAGATGCGAGGGCACATTAGGATGATGTTCCCCTTTTGTGCCAAGCTTTGAGCTCCTCCCAGCATGTCAGGGCTCAGAAATGAGAGAAGCGCCACTGCAAAGGTGGCACGCGTCCCTGCCGCGATGGGATCTGGGTTGGGTCTCACTACGGTGGCACCTGGGTGGCTGCTGGCATCTGAGCCACCCGGAGCCGAAAAACTTCAACTGCATGGACCAGACACAGGTTCCTCTGGGTCAACGCTCCAAGGGGGTGGAGAAGGGAGCCTGCTGCTCTCCTGGAGCTGGGACAGGCCACTCGGAGATGCTGGGCTCGGCTAGACTGCGTCCTGCCCGTGGTGGGGGATGAACCAAACCGCCCCAGCCGCTCTGCTCGCAGCGGAGCTGAGGTTGCTGGGCTCAGCGGCTTTAACCACAAGCCTTGAGAAGACCCCGGAGCGTTGCTTGGCCAACTGTTGGGTCTTCCCTATGAAGCCTGCCGTGATGTTTTTTGACATACGAGGTGTTGTGCCCTGCAGCTGCGTCTGAGCGGCGGCCGCA
>NW_010136265.1:17228-18283 GCF_000699245.1 Pterocles gutturalis | reverse complement strand
CAGGTGAGCCCCTGCATCCTCCCGGGCGAGTGTTTCGGGTGTGGTGGCGTGTGTGGGGTTGGGTAGGGGCTCCTGGAGGAGGAGGAAGGTTTATTAAAAAACAAAAAACCAAAAAATCCCAAAAAAACCACAAACCCAAACAAAAAAAACCCCAAAAACCAACCAACCAAAAAAACCCCACCCCAAAACACCTCCCCCCCCAAAAAAACCCCAAACCAAACCCCCAAAAAACCCCACCAAACAAACAAAAAAAAAACCAAAACACCTCCCCCCCCAAAAAAACCCCAAACCAAACCCCCAAAAAACCCCACCAAACAAACAAAAAAAAAACCAAAACACCTCCCCCCCAAAAAACCCCAAACAAACATAAAAAAAAGAAAAATTAAAAACCCCCACAAAAAAAAAAAAACCACACAAAAAAACCCTCACAACAAATAAACCCCAAACGACAGGGGTGAAAGAGGGACAGGCAGACCAAGGTGTAATGGTAGCTTTGAAAAGAAATAGATAATAATAACAGATTGAAGTTCCCAGGCACTGGGAAAATGGGGATTGGGGCTCCTAAAATAAACTGGTTTCTCCCTAGGACAAAGTAATCCCCTGGCAGAGTTTGTTGTCTTGCTGTGCTGTGGAAATGCGGATGCTGTGAGGCATTTCAACCCAAAATCAGCAGCAGCTTTGGGGAAACTTGGGCTCAAATGGCCACTGAATAAATCAACTTCACGTGTGCTTATATCGGCGGAAACCCACACCCAGAAAACAGCCCTGGATGGCTTCTGGGGAGAAAACTATTTTCCCCAAACAATTTTCAGAAATGGAAAACTTGGGTAAACGAGTGAAATGTGGTTCCAGGGCAGAGGCTGTCCCCATCTCCAAGCCCAGGGTCCGCTCAGCTCTGTTGGGATGTTGGTGTTGGGATGCCGCTGGGTTTCCTGGGCTGCAGCGATGAACCCGGTGAGGATCAGCATCTCTGCTGCCTGCCCGCTGGCTTTGTGCAGGGAGGAACAATGAGGCTCTGGAATGACTAACGGCATCCTCGGCGTGGAGGTGATCCG
>NW_010136265.1:12014-17160 GCF_000699245.1 Pterocles gutturalis | reverse complement strand
CGGCGTGGCGGTTGCCTGTTGGGAAAGCGGGAGAGACGGCGGCAGAAGCGGGCGGTTAAAGCTCTGCCTGGAGAGCGCGGTCCTGGGATGGGTTTGTCTTCAGGAGTGACCAAGGTGGGGTCCAGGAGAACACGCTGGGCTCCTGGGCAGGCAGATCCCAAGCAATTTAAGGGTTATCCACTGCCAGAGAGGGGGTCTGCAGGTCCCCAAGGGACACCCCGGGGTTGGATACCCAGGAGGCTGGAGCTGCCCATGCCCCGTGCAGGCTGGTTCCTCCAGCTGATCCATCAAGCTGAGGACAGCCACATCCCCCGACCTTTCCGACAGCCCGGCTCTATTGACACAACCCTGAGAGGCCAGCAAGAAACAAGACATTTTTTCCTTGAGCTGAGACTGCTGGTATTTAGAACAGAAAAGGTCCTTATGCGGCTCCCAGCTGCACCAGCTCCACCAGTATAAAGCCACACTGTGTAGAACAGGGCGGCCCTGTGTGTGCAGAGGGTGCTGCGAACGGGGCTAACGAACATTGCGATGGGAGCAACGGTACAGATGGGTTTTCTTTTCCTGGAAGCGTGCTCCCAGTTTGGATGCTAACAGATTTAGATTTTTTTTTTTTTTTTTCTTCTTCTTCTTTCTTCCTTCCCCTTCTCCCAAGCTTCATCAGGGTTGAGCGTGCTCAGTTTTGTAAGTTGTGTTGGGAGTTCATTTGCTGTTATTCCCACAAGTTTTGTCGAACTGGGTGATGAAGATGGGTAGTGAGCAGGGATTGAACATCCATGAATTCCCCCCCCCCAGAACCAAGAGACCCCATCAGTCCCAGTAACCCTCCAATGCCTCGTTCCCACTGGCGTTTCCAGCCTGGCTGTGGATTCTGCTCTCCTCCTTGGGCGGGTGGGCTCTCTGTCACCCTCCCCAGGGCACAGATGTCACAGGACAGATGTGGTTTAGCCGCTGGGCATCTCTCCCAAAGGCACAGCCTTAGATGGCTTCAAACAGCCTGAGGATGAATTCATCAGCCTGGTGGGCAGAGCAGGGTGGGGAAAGCAGCTGGATTAAAACAAGCAGAGATTTAAACCAGCTCAGAAACAAGGAGAGAGATTTACTAAATGTGGGTCTGGTGTTCAGGGCAGGGAACGTGGGACTGGGATTAAAACCCAGGTTGACCATCCATCTGCTCAGACAGACTGGGGCTCGTCCCAGCTCCTCTCCTCTGCTCCAGCATCTTTGGCAGCATCTCCTTGGTGTTGATCTTCCCTGGAGGGAAAATTCAAGTTCCAGGGTCCACTGACCGCTGGAGAGTGTGTGAAACGCCTTTTTCTGCCTTTCTGCCCAGGAAACCTGGTACTGGCACGGGGACATCACCGCTGACAGCGTCGTCATGAGCGGTGTCAAGTGCTCGGGGACAGAGATGTCCCTGGCCCACTGTCGTCACGACGGAGCCGACGTCTCCTGTCCCCGAGGAGGTGGTCGATTCGGTGCTGGGGTGTCCTGCTCCGAGAGTGAGTAACTCAGGGGTTTTATTTTATTTTGGCGTAAATATTTGTCCTGAGATAGGAGAAATGGAGTGTCCTGTGCTATGGACATGTCAAAACAGCAGCAAATCGCCGCTGATGGGGCTGAGAAATACAGGGCAAGGATGGGGCTGGCCACCACCTCTGGCAGAAGACACTTTTGGGGGTTTTTTAGTAGTCCATGAGCTAATTTCCAACTTTCAGCTGATTTCCAACTTTCCTCCCCTCCTGCCAGCTGCCCCGGACCTGGTGCTGAATGCGGAGCTGGTGGAGCAGACAGCCTACCTGGAGGACCGGCCAATGTTCATGCTGCAGTGCGCGCTGGAGGAGAACTGCCTGGCCAGCTCGGCCGTCAACACCTCCGTCACCTCGGGCTACCGGCGCCTGCTGCGCTTCTCCTCCCAGATCCACAACAACGGCCAGTCCGATTTCCGCCCCAAGAACGGCCGCCACGCCTGGGTCTGGCACGACTGTCACCGGTGAGTGGCACGAAGGATGCTCTGCGCGGTCGGTGCCTCCTTCCGTCCTCTTCTGCTGCTGTTCTTCGAGAACGTGCTGTAATTCTGCGTTTTTTGGAAAACACATCTCGACTCCACTTAGCAGGGAGATTTTTTTTTTTTTATTTTTGATAAACAGCAAACTTCCCCCGCCATAAACACATCCTTTTTCAGGGGGAAGCCGAGAGTTTCAGCCAAAGCAGGGGGAGGACAGGGAGCTGGAACCAAGCCATCCAGATGCTTTGCTTCTGAAACCTTGGCTTGTTGCAAGGTTGATTTTTCTCTAAGTTGGGTAAAAGTGAGCTAAGAAACTAATTTTCCTCTAAGTTGGGGTAAAAGGGAGCTAGGAAACTAATTCTTCCCTAATTTGGGGTAAAAGGGAGCTAGGAAACTCGTTTTTCTCTAATTTGGGGTAAAAGGGAGCTAAGAAACTAATTTCTTTCTAATTTGGGGTAAAAGGGAGCTAAGAAACTAATTTCTTTCTAATTTGGGGTAAAAGGGAGCTAGGAAACTCGTTTTCCTCTAATTTGGGGTAAAAGGGAGCTAGGAAACTCATTTTTCTCTAATTTGGGGTAAAAGGGAGCTAAGAAACTAATTTTTCTCTAATTTGGGGTAAAAGGGAGCTAGGAAACTCGTTTTTCTCTAATTTGGGGTAAAAGGGAGCTAAGAAACTAATTTCTTTCTAATTTGGGGTAAAAGGGAGCTAGGAAACTCGTTTTTCTCTAATTTGGGGTAAAAGGGAGCTAAGAAACTAATTTCTTTCTAATTTGGGGTAAAAGGGAGCTAGGAAACTCGTTTTCCTCTAATTTGGGGTAAAAGGGAGCTAGGAAACTCATTTTTCTCTAATTTGGGGTAAAAGGGAGCTAAGAAACTAATTTTTCTCTAATTTGGGGTAAAAGGGAGCTAGGAAAAACTAATTTTCCTCTAATTTGGGGTAAAAGGGAGCTCGGAAACTCCCAGTGCACAGCTCTTGTCCTGCTCCTTGCTTTCTCGGGCAGTAAATTCTCGGATCTAACCGTCCTTTAGAGCCTCCAGACAGCGTGAGCGAGGCGCGTAGGTAGCACAGCATCCTACAGTCGCTGTGATACTGGTGCGAAGTTTCAGCCCGTGGCGTGGGGCAAACGTTGGCCCGTTACCCCGCAGGCAGGTGGGTTTGTCGCGTCTGCTGTCGGGGGCACGAGGAGAGACAGAACCGAAGGTCAGGAGGAACCAGGGTGAACGTAGGGGAGGAGGAAACCCGGAGCAGGGCGGCGCGCGTCTCTGCCCCCGTTGGGAAGGGGGATGCGTGGGTACCAGGAGGCTTGGGGCACGTCGCAGGAGGGTTAGAGGGAGGCTCTGGGAGCTCCTGGGGAGAGGCTGCGCAAGGGAGGTGAGGCTGGGAAAGGATCGGGGAGAGGCCAGGAGCCATCTGCCTGCTTTCAACTGGAGTCTGTTTATAGGGAGGAGGATGAACTCAATTCCTCTTCAGACTTTCCAGTCTGTAAACAGCAGAATGTAAACACCTCTTTGAATGATTCAGACATATTTCAGAACCTGAGTCAGGCTTGAGAACCTCAAGCTCGTAGCAGAAGCAGCCAAAGGAGACAGCCTCAGCGCCAGCAGCCCGGCCGCTGCCGAATGCCCCGTACGATCCCGATTCCTTCCCAGCTGCCTCACTCCATCCCTGGGAGCTTCTGTTTCGTTGGCTTTTGATGTGGAAGTAGAAGAAAAATAGGGAAGACCTGTAGCAGGGAGTGAAAAGTGATTAACTTCTGGCAAGTGGCAATTTTATTTTATTTTTTTTTGGTGAGGGGGAAAAGCAGGAGGAGGGAAGAAACAACTCGCTCTAGGGGAAGGATGTCCTTCCCTTCCCTCCTTGCTCCTCCGTTCCCTGTCAATATGTGTGCAGGGTGATGCTGCAATAATGGTGGCTGGAGGTTTTTAAGCCATGGTTATTTTTACAGCTGGAAAGGAGAGGATTTCTGCACTTTTTAATTTTATTTTAAACTCCTAAGCAATGGCTTTTGAATGAGGGTTTGTCTGTGCAGCTGCCTCCCTCCGCAGGATGGAGCTGTGCAGCTGGGCTCTGCTGTGTCCCAGCGTTCCCATAGCTGGGGGCGATGTGCAGGAATTGAAGGACCCTCTCCTCTCTCAGCACCCGCTCTCCTGTTGCCCACCATGTCCTCACGCTCCGGGTTTGCTCCCGACTCCGCGGCTGGGACCAAACTCAACGTGTTGCATCAGCATGACGGCGTTTATGCGCCCGCAGCTCCGGCTCCTTCCATCCCTTCCCTGCTCTAAGAGTCCAGGGATTTCACCGGGACCGAAGCACAGGCTGAATTTTTTGCTGAACCAGCAGCATGGCATAGAAAAGGCTCCTGAGTTCACACCTGAACCCTGCTGTGGTCCGAGATTGCCACCGAGGGGTCTGCAGCACGGGTTCCCTGCTCCCTCCCAACTGCTGCTGCCCCGGCGCCGCTGGAGCCTTCCCCATCCCGGGCTGAGCTGGCACCGACGCTTCCCCGATGAAATGAGTCGTGTGCGAACCCAGCTGTCGGGTTGTTTAGATCTGAGCGGAGTGAGCGCTGAGGGAAGCTGGTTCCATCTGTTGTTAGTTTTCTGCCAATAAATATATTCTGCTGCTTAAATAAATAATTACAAAGAGCCAGGCTGCTGCTCTGGGTACATCCAGCTCCGTTTGCAGGTGAAATATTTCTTGTTCAGGTGAATGTCAGGGCCACTAGAAGTGATGACCCGGCTGATGATGGCTTTGATTTTTTTTTTTTTTTTTTTTTTCCCCCCTGGGACATGGCTCCCCCATGGAACAGCTTTACACTTGATATATAAACAAAAACCCGGGCCAGCAGCCAGCACGAAGGCGGCACGGGCGATGGTGCCACGAAGGATTGTGCCCAGGGGAATATTTCCTGGCTGGGGTTTCTCTCGCGGTGCCGCTCGGGCTGCAGCACTTCACGTGTCATCACAGATTTGTCCCCATGGTGGAGAGTCCGAGCTGCTGGCATCTGCATCCTCGTGCCCGTCTCTGCTGGGGCAGCCTGGGCAGCCCTTAATTAAACGTGGTAATTTAGGGGATGTCTGTTTTCCCTGAAGGTAGTTCTCCCCCTCTGTGCCCTGCAGGCATTACCACAGCATGGAGGT
>NW_010136265.1:3053-12001 GCF_000699245.1 Pterocles gutturalis | reverse complement strand
AACCTCAACGGAACCAAGGTGGCTGAAGGACACAAAGCCAGCTTCTGCCTGGAGGACACCGAGTGCGAAGCAGGTTTGTTTGCCAGAGCCCTTTGTGCTGGGAATTTATTCCTCTCCCCATACAGGTGGGTGGCTGTAAAGATCCTGCCAGGGTCCTGAGGTTATGGATGGATGGAGCGGTCTCTATAGATAGTCCCTGAAGGTCCCGAGTGTTGAGGTTTCAGACTTCAGCTCCTTACGTCCTTCCTCTGAGCTCCTCCGAAAACCGAAGCGTGCCTTTTCCGACTCCTGTAAAGTGAGAAATTCCAAAGTATGCCTCTGGGTGATGATGGGGTGTGGAAGGCAGCAGCTCCTCCCGCGCAGTTAAACAGTCCAAGTGTTTCAAGCCATTGAGCAAGACCCTCTTGTGTTAAATCTCCTCCAAAACGCTGTGCCTGGAGCGCGTGGCTGTCGCTGGAGAACAGCTCTGATGCGTCCGAAGGTGGGAAATTCCCTGCCCAGATGTGAATCTAACCCTTTGTGCCTCTTCTCCTGCAGATGTGCAAAAACAGTACGAATGCGCCAATTTTGGCGAGCAGGGAATCACGGTTGGCTGCTGGGACGTGTACCGTCACGACATCGACTGCCAGTGGATCGATATCACCGACGTCCCGCCGGGCGATTACCTCTTCCAGGTACGGGAGAAAGAGTAGGGCTGGAGACACGGCTTTGCTTTGATCTGATCCGTTAGGGATGTCAGTAACAAACTGCGTTATTTGTGCTCTGAATTTCTGATCACAAAGAGATGATATTCCCTGGATACCCACATCTAACAGGACAACAGTGTGTTCCCAGCTTACACGCTGCCCCGAGTGAAAAATTCAGGCCAATAACCCCATCTTAGAGTCTTACATCCCAATAGTTGACAGTCCTACGCGCGGCTGATGTTAAGACGCCGTGTCCCATTATACACACACAGCATCCTGCTGTTGCCTTGTGCTAAGGTTTTGAGCTGTTGGTAAGCAATGCTTGCTTCGTTTGGGGATGAACCGGCGCTGGTCTCGTGGGGTTTGCAGGAGTTCGGGCTGTGCCTACAGTCTGGTGCGAGGTGGGGGAGTAGGGGGAGTTTTTTGGTTCTAAAAACAGCCCCTTAAACTAGAAAAGTGGGATCCTGATCTGGCTTTAATCAAGGAGTTTTTGCCTCCTTGCAAAATGAGTTGGGTTTTTTTTAAAACAGAAAAAAATGAAGTATATGGTGTAATGAAAAACCAGATTAGGTCTCACTCTGACCAGTATCATACCCTGTCCACCTCTGGGTAACTTTATGTCGTGTTTCTCCATCACTCCCCAGGTTGTCATCAACCCAAACTACGAAGTGGCTGAATCGGATTATTCAAATAACGTGATGAAATGCAGGAGCCGGTACGATGGGCAGCGCATCTGGATGTACAACTGCCACATAGGTGAGGGAGTCCCGCAGGAGCAGGTTTACTGTTTATTGCTTTGTACGTGCTTGCAAAGATGAGATCCCGAGCCCAAACCGCACCCTGGTGCTATTTGCCGTAAATGAGCATTTTTCCCTCCCCAGACTGTCAGATGTAAGGAAAGCTCTCGTGCAACCCAAGAACTTGTTTAGAGTGCCCGACTAGGTCCGGGCAAGCAACTGCAACTTCTTCCCAGGCTCAAATTATTACCAACCTGGGACTGACCTCTTCAGAGAGCTCAGGCTCTCCAGCTGAGCTTGAAAATATTTCTATTTAAAGATAAATGTATTTATCGTCTCTCAACTAGCAAAACGTAAGGGCATGGTCCTTTTTAAGAGGATTAAACAGAACTTAACTCACCATCAGCCTCGGGGAGGAGACCATTTCACAGGTCCCTGCTAGTCACCACCTAATTTTTTTAAGCAACAAGGGTTAGTGAAATTGAGGGTAGGCTGTCATCTAGCCATCCAAAGACTAGATCCACTACTCCTGGGGACTCTTGGCTGTTCCAGTTCTGGAAGATTTAATGCTTACATTAATAAATTAAAACCCAGGAAAGTCTTTGAGCCCTTTTCACAGCGTTTTTGCAGATGCCTCTGCCTTGCCTGCTGCTCACCCCTGTGCTCTGTCTGTGCGCTCCCCAGGTGGCTCTTTCAGCGACGAGACGGAACAGAAGTTTGATCACTTCAGCGGACTCACAAATAACAAGGTGTCCACCCGATAGAACAGCATCGCCTCCCACCCCACTATTTAAAGAAGCGAGGTTTCCTTCTTCGGTGATTTTCCCTAACCACTGCACACAAAAAAAAAAAAAAGAAAATCAAGCAAACAATCAAACTCTAAATTAGCAAGGTAAATTATTTTCTAAAGGTGCCTTCCTTCCCGTTGTAGGTGCTCAGACCACCATGTGGCTCTTGTAACTCCGCTCCCTACTACTGCAGTAGTTAGGAGCAGGCTTTTAAACTCTACTTGGCTCGGTATCTTCACCATCCCAACCTTCTCCGTAAAGATTTCCTGCACCTTGCAGCACCGTCTTTATTCACAGATGTAGGTCCAGGCTGCAGCAAGCACAATTTGCCTTTTTGTTTGGGTACCAACAACCTAAATATGTTTTTTTTTTTTTACCATTCATTTTCTTCAAGGCATTAATCTTGGTATCTTTAAGCTCTTTGACTCAAGCTTGAACGCACCATTGATGCAAACGCCTCCATTTGTGACGCTGCTTCTCGAACCCAGCTAATCCTCAGTGCTGCCATGGGATTACTCCGTTTTAGCAAAGAAATACAGGAAAGAGAAGAAAAAAATAAATTGGAGCAGCTTTTTCTGAGCAGAACAGTATAAAGCAGAATTTAATACTGCAGTGAAACTCTTGTATTCAACAGTCAACTCCCAGCACAATCTCGTAAAGCGGAGCAGCTAATGCAGAACTCTTTTCTCCAAGTGCATCGGGGCTCCACGACGCTACACCTCCATCCTAACACCCAGAAGAAGACTCAGCAGATCTCCTGATGATGAGCCCACTGGACTGTGACTTTCCATTACACAGTAAGCTATTCACCCAACAGATTCTACGTGTCTCTAGGTATTACCCTTCCAAGCTGGATAGTCACTCTGTCTTGTCTTTAAAGGATGAATTTAGTTAAGGCTTTGTTTCGTCACTGTACCTTACAGAGGTCACTTCATGGCTTTCATCATCAGGGATCCGGACCTGTGCTGTCACAGACCCACCTGTGTAAGTTGTCTTTAAAAGGATTTTTACACTTGGTAAAATTCATAATGGTGCTCGGCGTGCTCCTCTGTTTGTTTGAGGACACGCATTGCTACAGATTTTTCAGACACAGCTACTTGAATAAAAAAAAAAATGTTTTACCCAGAAAAATGTTTTCTATGCCATTTGTGTATGTCTAGTCTAGGACAGGTTAGGGCTTTGTTCACAATTCTTGGTACAGAAGTTTTTTCTCCCTCTGTATGGAAGACTTCTGGAAGCAGCTGAAGTTAAGGGAACACCTCCAGCTGAGCTTTTCCATCCGCAGGGGGACTGAAACGGGCTGTACCCACCGTGTGCTCTCCATAACCTACCTCACAGGGATGTTGTGAGGCTGAAAAAATGCAGAAGTCTTTTGCTAATGCCTGTCAGAGTATTTCTGTCATTTATCCAGTGGCCCAGAGGGTGGCATCCAGCAAAGGTTTTTAGCCTACTGTCAGTTGGAAAACTCCATTTTGTTCTCAAGATGCCAGGCTGGAGCAAAAGCAGAGTTGGATGCTCTGGTGCTGCTGCCACAACGAGGTTTTTGCAGCATCTCGTAACACCAGGCTCTGGGCAAACCAACACAGGCAAGTTCTGGTTTTCTTTTCCTCATCAGTGGATGAGAACTTTCTTTGCTCAGAGTGCAACAGAACAAATCAGGCTCTTTAAAATCTCTGATGTAAATAAGGAAAAACCCTCAAACTCATTTTTTGCATTCAATGCTTGTCAGTTTTGTGGGATATTTGAACAATAACATTACAACAAAGTAAACATTCAACAGTTTGGGTTTTTTTTTTTTTTTTGACTCCTGCAGATGCTCTGCTCTTGCTTACAGCTGAATTTTTGCCAACAAGATAGAATTCCCTTCTCCAATGCATTTTTTTTTTTTTTTAATTTATAGAGCAGGCTTCTCTAAACAGCTTTACTTTCTGCAAGTGCCCAGTGAGTAACAGAAACAAAAGTAGGGCAAGATGCTCTCCGTAGCAAAGAGCTAACAGCAACCCTCGGAGGGCTTGGCTCTTGAGCTCAGTATCTGATTAACCATCAACTTTTTACCCTTCCCAACTTTAGAAAGAAAAGACCTAATCCATAAGAGAACATCCCTGTGGCGACTCACTGTTCCGCATGCAGTTTAATATCACAGCCATGCTCATCTATACATCTTTTTTTTTTTTTTTTAGCTGAGATGGTTTTATTCCTCCTGGTCCAAGGTTTCTGGCAGGAGCCCTTCGGGGACCGAGCCGCCTTGCTGCTTGTGCTTCAAACCCAGCGCCCGGGTCACCAGCCTCTTCGCCACGGCCGTGTCGGTCTGGGGTCTTTCTTTTGAGAGGTGAAGGAGCTCTAGGGAAAAATGGGGGAAAATCATTAAGTTAGCGCTTGTTCAGGAACAGTCTTCGTGGCTGAACCACAGGACTGGCAGACAGAAGGGCTGATTTCTGTTTTCTTCGTTCCTTTACAGAATTAGCCCAGGAGCAAATCACTTTATCCCTATCCAGTAAATTGCCTTTTTTTTTTTTCTTTTAGAAATATGTGCCCTAAGATGTACTTAAGGCTTTTCCGTGACAGTTCAAAAGCTATTTGGCTGTGATTAAGCTCCAGGCCTCTTCTGCAGTAGGAGAGAGAATTGTTCCCCATTTGCTTTCAGGAACAGTTTCATAACCATTCCTGGCAAAATTCAGCAAGTCGCATCTCTGAGAACAAAACGAAGGCACGCAGTCCAATTTATCCATGCACAGGAAAGTTTGATCTCAATTTAGACTCGTCTAGTCTAAATCCTTAGAAAGCAGCAAGGAAAAAAAAAAATCTGCATTTTTTTTTAAAAAAAAATAGCTAAATCTATCAGATGCTTTGGGAAAACCCTTTGGCCAGTAACCTCCATTTTCTGGCTTGCTACAGTCTCATTTTACAAGAAATTAACACACCAAAACTTTACCAAGTCCAGAATAGGCTGGATTTGGCAATTATCTAATCATTTTATCAGCAACTATTTGCAAATTTATTATCCAGTTAGCAATGGGGGCTTTGCTTGCTTTTTCAGAAGTTTTATTAATAAAGGCAGCCCAGCAGCAGCTTGAAGAAAAAGGGGCAGACACAGAGCTTGGAAAAGAAAACTGCCACTCTTTCTTGACAAAGCTCAAAAAAAAAAAAAAAAAAAAAAAGAAGAAGAGACACTGTCAGCTAATTAAGATCCAAATTTGTATTTGGGGAAAAAAATCAGAGGTTACAAAACACATTCCCCAGGAGGGGTTTGCAACCTGGTTCAGAATTAAGCCCAGCAGTGAGAATCGGGAAGGGAGCGTGGAGATGGAGTGGAATGCAAACCCAAATCCAGTTATTTGACATTTCATTGAAATCTAGCGGTCTTAAAAACTGAGGAATTTCTCCCTGTGACAGTGTCCCGTTCCAGCGTGAATCCTGGAATTTGTTTCAGCTGCAATGGACTGTAGCAATGACAGTATAGTTGTACCTTCAGCAGAGTCTCTCCGGCTACACGATTCCTGGCATTTCTGTACTGTGGCAAGTATAACTGATTACAGTATGATTTTAAAAGGCAATAAAAGAAATAAAACAATGTTAATGGCTAAGCTTAACCATTTCTTCCTTCACCTGATACTGAATAAAATTTTGCCAACCACAAAACGTAACTGCTATGGGTTTTGTCTCATCTCTTATGAGGAATAGGGCAGAGAAACTTTTTGGGGGCAGCTTTGGCAGTTGCTGTGCTTTGTCCTCCTGCCATCGCTGCTACAACACAACTGTTGGCTCAAAACTTTACCCAAGAGCAGCACAAAGCCTAAGCCTGAATTTCAGCAAACCACTGAGCTGGAGAGTAAACAAAACCCAACAGGATGTGATGTTATTTTTATTCATGCAGAAGGGAGAGAATGACTGAGAAATAGGTAACAGCTGTAGTTCTCTCTCCTGTAAGAAGAATATAATTCAGCCTTGCAAACAGGCAGAAACCAGCATGACTGATGCAGGAAGGTTTAAAGTGACTATGACACAGGTTGGCTGAAAAATATTGTCAAAAAAATGCCTCTGTGGGCTTTTATTACAAACCCTACACACCAGCTCGCTGGCCTGCAATGCCAAAAAAGCCATAAAAACCAAAAGAAATACCGGTCCTTAATACATATGTCCTGATTTAACTTGTCATCATGACTGCTAAGGATACAGAAGACTGGTAAACCAAGAAATACTACTAATAGAAATTTAAAAAAAAATTAAATATTTTCTTACTTGGTCGCTGAAGTGCCTTGATTTTCGACTGCTTTGTTGCGTGGATCAATGGTCGGATCTTTAAAGAAGGATAACGTCGTCCCAGGGCTTGAGATGCTTCAAAGAACAAAGATTGGTGAAATTAGTAGACTGAATAGTGGTGGCTTTAATCATAAAAATCAGTACGTGGTATAATATAACTTCAGCTTCAGCAGCTGCTGTGTTATATCAAGACTTGTACAAAACAGCTAAACTCATCCTGGTCACCTCGGGTGTAGATCACACGCTCTTCACTCAGGAAAAGTCCCAAGAAAATATTATGAACAGTTTTTTAAAAGACAGCTCTGACATTAGACTAAATCCCAAGAAAAGAGCATGAGCTTTTGGATGATGTGCGCTGCTGGCTGGAAACGTCTCTTGGGACGGCTCTGACCCAAGCTTGGGGTGTTTGTCCCCAAAAGGTCAGCCTGCCAGGAGGCTCGGTGTCCCACCTGCATGCCACCACATGCATGAGATCCCCAGGGTGTTACTGTACCTTTACAGGAATTTTGCCCAACTACAAGAGAAAAAAAAAAAAAAAAAAAAAAACCTGAAAAGGCAAACCAGCTGAATTTCTAGAAATGCAGCGTGAGTCGCTCCACGTACAGAAGGTGCCTGGTTGTTATCCAACCCCATTAAAAACCTGCTGGTCCTGCACAGCCGAGTTTCCACGCACCACCACAGCAATTCCAGCTTCTCAAGCCCTGAAAGCCTTTCAAGCTTGAAGCACGTAGGAAGCAAGATGCGATGAACCGTAACTACCTTTGGCACCAGCTTGGCACAAGCGCGAGACTCGACAGACACACGGCAAAGCACCGCGTCCGTGCGGGGTCACGGTGCGAGAGCAGAGAGACCCCAACAGCCCTGTGGGTCCCTCAACCGCGGCCACAAACTGAGTCACGGTACCTGTGGAGGGGCTGGAGAAGATTCCCAGGGCGTGCGTATCATCGACCCACTGGATTTTGAAACCACTCTCGCTAAAATGAAAAGACAATAAAATAATAAGTCATTAATATGGGAAAAAAAAAAAAAAAACCCACATCACACAATAAAACCCCACAGCCACCAGTGTCAGAGTACTCAGTGTTTTTATCCAGAGGCAGCTGGTGCTGTTCGAAGCATTATACCCATTTTACAGAAGGAAAGGAAGGAATAAAAAACATTAAATATGCCCCTCTAATGGCCACAATCTACAATTTCCCCATCAGCTGCCCCCAAGAACTCTCCTGTTCCTCTAAAGAAGCCCTTGGCCAAAATCAACTTCAACTTCAGGGACTGTTGTAACACAAAAATGTTCTTGATCATTTATGTAGTGCTTCCAAACACCACCCGATTGCTCAGACATCAACAATAAAAAGCAAGTGAATTATAAAAGCGGTTTACAAAGCCTTAGGGTGAAGATACCGATGTGAAAATCTAACGAAGCATCAGTGGAAAATGTGAGTCTGGGAGCAGGGAGTTCAAAGACTTTCCTGCAGCGCAGGAAATACAAATACAATCGACTGCTCAGATTAGACCCATCAATTTTCAGCTCCGTTTCACTCTCACAGGGAATGGAAAAAAATACATGAGAGGAAACGCACACAGTAGACAGGAGCTTATTTAAAATGTAAATCATGGATTTTAACGTAAGGGACCCGAAGTGTTCACCTCTGATCCGTCACGTGGAGGGGGACAGTGGGAGGAAAATGGGGAGAGGTGCCCACAGACAGAAGTGAGACTAATTCAGCCCTGCACCGATCACCGTTCATCCCTCACGCAGCGCTGGACTTTGTTCTGGTCGCTCCCTTAGGCACAAGGCTCTTTTCCCATATTTACAAAACAAATCTTATTTCCAGCAGCAGGACTGAGCCCTTTTTTCTACCAAAGACTTATGTACACATGTGATTTCCCTCAAGCACCAGAACAAAGTACCAAAAAAGCTCCAACAAAGCACCCAAAGACCCTCACAGCAGCCAGGGCAGGAGGAATAACCCTGCACATAGGTAACTGTGTGTGACGGAGCCCTGAAGAACCGGTCGTGTTGTAAATCATGCATAAACTGCAGGAAAGTGTCCTCTAAGGGACAGAAAGAGCAAAGGACATAAGGGCATGAAGGTGAAATGAAAATTCAGAATTCCTCCGATTCTGCTGTGCACTCGAGCCTGAACACTGCTCCCTTCGTGCCCCTGATGTGCTCAGGCTCTCCCAGAGGTACTCACTGGAAATCTGAGAATATTTCCATCAGGTGCTCCGTTTTCAGCGATGGGGTGAAGTCATAGATCTCGGTTACGTGGCCAAAATCCCCCTCGCTGAGCTGTGCGTCTCCGTAGCTGGAATAATCAAGGCTGATCTTCTCAATGCATATGTCCTTCACAGTTAAATAACCCACAATCTGAGAATATTAAAAAAAAATAATTAGGAAAAAAATAATCAGGCAAGGTTTAACTCCAAAGAGCAATCCTCCCGGGCCCCACCTCGGTCCCTGCAAACCACTTCTG
>NW_010136265.1:1250-3018 GCF_000699245.1 Pterocles gutturalis | reverse complement strand
CATTAGTCCTCCCACGGGTTAATACCTTCCCCTCGGGCTGCCTCCTGAGCCACCCTCTCTTCCCCAAAGTCCCTCCCCACGGCACAACACTACCTCTGCCAAGAGCTCTGCGGTACAGTCGTCCTCCAGGCTGCTCTGCCCGCGGCCGGCCGCGCTCTCCTCTTTATCGCCCGCAGACAACCGCAGCTCATGCCACAGCTCATCGGCCATGCCCGAGCGCTCCTTGTCCTCCTCTCCTGCCACCGGCACCTTCCCACTGCGGCTCTGCCCAGCAGCATCCACCCCGGGCTCGCTCTGGTGCTCAGGAGCTGATGGGTCAGCACCACGGACCGGCTCTGGTGCAGCCAGAGGCTCGTTTTGGGCTTCTGGGAGGTTCTGGTTAAGCTCCACCTGGGCAATGCTGGGGCACTCTTCATCTTGGCTTTCCAGTTTGGAGAAACTCTCGCCTCCCTCCCTGGTGCCGGCATTCACCAAGTCCTCACCCTGTTCTTCAGGCAGTGGCAGGTTTTTGCCACCCTCCAGGCTCTTGGCAGCGGCACAGCTCTTATCTTGGTTTTCCAGCACCAGCGACGTCGCGCTCGACTCGACCGCAGCCGGGTCCGTCCAGCAGTTACCGCTGCGACGTTCCGATAGGGAGGAGTTTTCGCTGCGCTCCGTTTCACCGGCATCGCGGGTGTTTTGGTCTTCAGCTTGCAGCTGGCACAGGATTTCGCTACCTTCGATAGTGTTGTCACAGCTCCGATCTTGCTTTTCGGCTTCAGTTGGGGTTTTATTGTGTACAGAAGAAAGGGAATCTGAACAGTCTTTATCCTGACTTTCCTGCCCAGAGAAATCGTTGCTATTCTCTAACGGTGGGACAGCTGTAGAGCATGGAGGACGTTCGTCGGTTTTGTCATTATTTTTTCCTGAAACACACTCTTCGCCAGGCTCCTGTCGCTTGCCAAGGGCCAAGGAGACACCTGGGCTGCCTTCAGACGTACCCAGTTCCTCCTGGGTGTCCCCAGCTGAAGCTTTAGGGCAGATTTCTCCTTCTTGTGCCACATCCCCACCTGCCTCGGTGCCAGCCGCCCCCGGCCTCTCCTGCTCCCTCCATTCTGCCTTCTTGCGCATCGCTTTGGGGACGTACAGGGCTTTATCTGGTTTCTTCCAGGGTGGTCTTTTTATCCTGCCAGACCCCACGCAGGCTCGGGAGTTGTCACCGTGCAGCTCCCCGCCGTGCCGCAGCCTGCCGCCATGGCCCCCCCGGCCCCACGGCTGTGGAGGTCGCTGCGGTCTCAGGGGGTTGCTGCTGGGTTTTTGGTCGCTGGTTTCACTGGGCAGCCTGGGATGGAGAGAACGGCAAGGCATGAGCAGGGAGCAGAGGAACCCAAGAAATGTGGCATTTGCAAAGGAGAGAAAGAAGGAAAATCATCAAATCCACATAGAAGTCAGCATATAGAGGAAAAAAAGAAAAAAAAAAAAGAGCTTCTGCTTCCTTAATGACTAGAAGATGCTACCGGTAACAGACACCCTCCTCTTTGCGGAGAAGTACTGTGCAAAGTTCATGCTCATAAGCTTGAACAAAAACCCCGTGGATATAGAAAAAGAATCACCTTTAACACCTATCGCACCGTACCTTACGGCTGAATGACAGATGACCGTCCTCCTCCTCCATCCTTCTCCCACGGAAAAGCTGCTCAACAAATCCACGCTGTCCACGGTGCGGTGGATCAGGTACCTGAGGCGACTGGACAGCGGGGGGAACAGGAGCACCCTGAAAAGAGAGAGG
>NW_010136265.1:0-1154 GCF_000699245.1 Pterocles gutturalis | reverse complement strand
CATCCTCCCCAAGAAAATCCGAGCCCAAAAGCCAAGCAGGACTGTCTGGTGTTAAAGAGTTCAAATCCCTTCTCCATCCCAGATGGATCTAGACAGATGCGCTGGCTTTGCACGTAGCACCAGGAGCACAGCAACCGGGACTGACTGGTCCCTGGGCTGGGATTCCCATTCCTTTTTCTGGAGAGCACCAGCAAAAAGGCTGCTACTGGTCCCCTTCCTCCCAGTCCCAGTGTGCTCCAGAAACCAGCAACTAGAAGAACATGAACAGATGAATAAACACCACGTTCAATTTCATTGCACACATTTTTACAATTCTGGTTTCGTTCCTGAGCATTTTACAATTGCATGGGTACTTCCTTTGCCAAAATTTTTAAAAATCAACGAAACAAATATTTAAGGTCATTACAAGCTGGCAGGAAGCTGAACCAAGCAATCCCTCCCCTGACACCCTCTTTCTAGCCATCTTGAGGGCTTCAAAGGTCACTGGATTAGGGACTAGGTCCAGTTAAATCCAGCCTGGCCAAAGAAAACCGGACGCAGCAATCCAAGGTGACAGAGTTTGCTGCTGTGGAGGAGGATCTGGCGTGCAGGAAGCCCTCAGCAGAAAGGGGAAATGAACCAGTTTGGTTATGAAACTGTTCATTACAACTCGTCAGGCTGAGCAGCGAGCGAGGCCAGACTGGGGCTGCTGCAAAAGCCACCAGCGTCCAAATAATTCTGCTTGAAGGAGTTCGGATGGAGAAGGGCACAGGGCAGAAACCCCACGATGCTCAGAGCCAGGCTGGAGCTCTGCAGCCCACCAAAACCTCGCAGCCAGGCTCCAAACGCTGCTGCTCAAACCCAGACGCTGTTTTCACCCCGGAGAACCAGAGACACGAGTCACCACGTGCCGCTGCTCCTGGAGCGGCAGTGCCACCGCCCAGGGACCGCATGCAGCAGCGGGGTCACCCCGTGCAAGGACACCTCTGCACCCGCTGTCGCGGCACCCACCGGTGGTGCTGCCCCTGCAGCATGAAGTGCTCCAGCTCCTCCGTGATCCTTCCCACGAACTCATCCTCGTTGGGCGAGAGGAACACGCCATCCATGCAGCGCAGCGCCAGGGTGGCAGGGGACAGGAGGCCTGCGGAGGGATGGGGACACATGGAGAGCCGGCT
>NW_010136264.1:0-783 GCF_000699245.1 Pterocles gutturalis | reverse complement strand
CCCGGGTCATTCTATGATTCTATGATGCTAAGTGTTGGAAAACTTGTAGTATAGATACTGGTTTTTTTTGCTTCATTTATAAAATCATATTTCTTACATCTCATTTATAAATAGTAAATTTCTGGTGGTGTTCCTGGGATACCTGATGTTTTGGAACTAATTTCCCAGTCAAGGAAGAGGAGATTATGGACTACATGATTTACTTAGCTGGAATAGCAAAGCAAGGACAATCCTCCTGCTCTGGAAATGTTTTGGTGATCTCTTCTTCTTTCCTCTCCCTCACTGACTCCACTTCTGAAAATATGCAAGTGCTTGAATGTAATGCTGTCTCACAGCTGGATATTTCATAAGGAGGACTATATGAAATATAATCATTGGTTTACTTCAACTTTTCCACTTTGTTTCACTTGTTTTTTGTTCTTCTATCAGGGATATGTTTATCCTATGTACTTGTTTTTCCATATGTAACACTCAAGTCATGTCCCTGTAAAATAATTGACAGCTGTTGCTTCTCATTTTCTTGGTTGTGGTTCTAGTTATCAGAACATTTTAAATGTGGGAAAGGTTCTCTGTTTTGTTTTCTCTTCCCCACTGACTTCACTTTCGTTTGTACTGCAAATATGCCAACAGGGATAAAAATCAATCTGTGAAATTCCAGCAACACATCGTCAGGAATAATTGCATCTCCAAAGGGTCAATAAACGGAAGTTCATAAGGAAAGAAGACTAATATTGTTTATGAACTAGAGAATTGGAACACAATAGTCAAATATACATATTCATA
>NW_010136263.1:30416-37148 GCF_000699245.1 Pterocles gutturalis | reverse complement strand
TTAACGGGTTGGGTTGGTTTGGTTTTTTTACATTGCGGTGCAGTCACAGATCCCACCTCACCCAATGACCTGCCTTCTTGTCGTAGCCATACCACAACACTGAACAGTTATTTCTAGTGAGTTAAAATCCTGCCATTTCCCTGTAAGGTTTTGTCATTTCACAAGGTTGGAAATAAGAAAACAAAGTAAAATAAATAAGGCTTTGTTTAAAATGCTTTCCTACTGACCCAGACAAGTCACGATATATTCAGCTTCAGTCCATAATGCTGATTGATATGTGTCAGTCAGGCTATAATAAGATCTAGAGAGGAAAGAGGGAAGTGTTGAGCACAGCAAGCTAAAATGCATGAAACTAAAATGAACAAAATCAAGGACTACTGCCTGATACACGGAAAGGCCACCCACCACTTCAATAGACAAGAAGTCTGCAAAGGGAGGTTTGGTTGGTAGGAAGTAGATGTGAATGGTGAGGCAGCTGATTTTGCCTCTAAAACCCACTCTACCTCCTTGCCAAAAAGAAGATGGCTCCAGGAGGCTTGCCAGGAACATCCCTGCATTGTGGGAAGGAAATGCCGGGTGCAGGCTGCGCCAGGGCTGCCTCAGAGGGGCTCAGGGATAGGCAGTGGGCTGCTGGTTGTGCTGGTGGGTGTGCTCGACCATGTGCTCACACCGTGTTGGTTTTCCGTTTGCTGCCTCCTCTGGGATCTTCTGACCTGCTGTACTGATATCTGCAGTTCCCATATCTGGGACTCTTCCTTTAGGGGTAGAAATATGATTTCTAATAGCACGTAGAATATTTTATGCATGACTTCCCATGTGCTTTACTTCAGGCAAACATCATCTCCTCCCAGCACTGTTTCCCATACCGCCTTTCTCCCAGAACATGTTCTTCCCATTTTCCATCCGCACCTCTGACATGAAGGGGAAACACATGGCATATGGTTAACGAGGTGAAGAAGAGATGCGAGGCAGAAGCAGACAAAAGAAAGCAAAAGGGAACTCATAAATAATGTTAGTGTATACAGGGACCAGTAATATTTACCGCACATTTGTGAGCTAATATATATTTGAATTTGGGGTAATTTATTTCTGGAAGCTCAGGGGACTGAGATAGACAAGCAAGTTTTTTTTTGAATAAGTGGAGATGGGAGCGGTTACAGAGCAGTTCCTGCTCTTTCATATTCGTGCAGATCTCTTGTGTAAAATCAATAGGATCAGAATTTCAATCAATAAGTTTCATTTCAATGGTTCTAGCCAGAGGGCATTACAAAAAATGCCGTATAGGAAAAGCACGATCAAGAAATCCAGAGGCAGTGTCCTCATGAGATGGCTGCATTTACTGCCCATCTTCTCCAGCAGCTTGCCAGCCTCGGAGTCATGGCGGGATACTCTCCAAGGGTTTTACTGAGGGAATTAGTCTTTTGTATCAGCCTCTGGCTACTCGTTATGTGACAAATTTGTAGCCTGCACCTCCTGCCATGGAGAAAATGATTTCTGTTCTGCTTGACCAGTGCGGAGCCCACACTCCGCCCTTTGTGCCATACACGTCCCTGTCACTACATGAATATCCGCTAATTCCTTTCCTAAGGGAAAATCAGAAATGGGCAAGTCTTCTCCTTGCTCTCTCAGCTCTCAGAACGATTCAGGGACCAGCTGTGAAATTGAGCCATTTCTGAGCCGTTTTTGTGCTGCTGCTAATTGAGCAGAGCTGATGGAAATGTTGCCTTTGAAATTTTCTTAGAGGGAAATTTTCATTTTTTGAAAAATCTGCTTATTCACGGCAGACAAATTTCCAGAACCTGAAAAGAAAAAAGCCTGTCTCCTCCACCAAACAATCAAAATATGTACCAGCCTACTTGGCTTTTGAGATAAATGTTGGGTTTTGTTGCTGAAAATTATGTTTCCATTTTTTCATGAGCTGACAGAAGTCCTCTTTTAATAAGTAGTGGTTGCTGGCAGTAACAACTTTAGATGAAAATAGGCTTTTTTTTTTTTCTTTTCTTAAATATGACAGAATCTCTCCATAAAAGGTTGGGAGGAGAACCTTTTTTCTGACCATTCCTGCAATTAAACTGTTTCAAGGTGCATAACGAACATGCTTGTTTCTGCTTGGACTGTTATCTTTACAAACCTAAGAGTCAGCAGTGTATTTTAAACAAAAGTTCTTATTCTCCTCTATCTCTGATCTGTGCCTCAGCACAAACAGGCTTCTTTTCTGCTAGAAAAATTAGTCAAGTGGTCATTTCTTTAAGAAGTGCAGAACGGTAACAGAACTGACGAATGCCTTTGAAGCAGCCTGTGCCAGTGGTGTTGCAGGATAGATGTTGGTTTGTGATCTCAGGTGTGCTGTCTTCCTGCGGGTGCTGGGTGTCTCTAATGATTCTCCTGGCTGCATCCAGGCTGGGGAGAGATGTGCTGTCCAGCACCCCTCACCGTCCCAGGCTCTGACTACCCAGATCTAGGGGTTTGGAGAGTGCTCTGGCTTTCTTCCAGCCCAGGCATCTTGTCTTCTTTCCCATAGAAACATCGGAGGTGGTGTGATGAGGTGGGAGCCAGGGAGCACACCTGGACCTGGGAAGCGCATCTGGGTCCAATCCAGACATGGCCTCGGGGAGCAGTTGCAAACCCCTGTCAGCGATTCCAGCACGTTCTTCTTGGATGCCACCAGTGCATGCCTCCCAGCTTGCTAGGAGGTGGTAAAACGGTGGGGGGACAGGGGGGAACTATCCAGTGGGCCTCAGGAAAGATGAATCTTGGACTTAAAGTCCCCCAGCTACCACAACACTCCTGCCAGCACCACTGAAATTGCAATAATATTGGAGGGAGCATTGCATGGGATCCTGTCCCTGTAATTAGTTGCTGTTGCTGGTTCAGCATCTCCTCAGTGAATTGGTGGGTGGTATGAAGAGGGAGTGGGGTAACTCCAGGATGAGATGACCATAGGAGGCAAGCTGTAATGCTTTGCGGCTTGTCTTTCCCCTCCTACTTCAGGATTGTTCTGGCCAATCTATAATCTTATATTCCTTCGGTATGGTTTTAATGCACATGCTAATGGAACGGCCACCAATCCCATGGAGAGACAGAAATGCATTCTCGCAGATCTCACCATTAGGAAGTTTTCCCCGGATATTCAGCCTAATTTTTCATTCTTTAAATTGATGTCAATTACCCCCCAGCTAAACCTAGTTATGCAGTGGAAGACAGGTTTAAAATACTGCATGATCTCACTAAATTGGAGAAATGGAGAGAAATCAATACAATGAGAGGCAATAAGAACGCCCATAAAGGTTAAGTGGTTGATGGAGGAAGGATTAATGAAATGCACAGATACTATGTCAAATTGCAAATATCCTTACTTCACTCTTACTCACTCCATATCCCACAAATATGTTCTACTCCAGCAATTCAAATGTGGAAGCACCTTAGAATTTGACCAGTGACTTGGAGAAGTAGAGAGCAGTACTAAGGGAAGAGAAGGTGTGGGGTGGGTTTATTGTATGGAAAACTGGCATCAAAACAAGAATGAGATACCAATATTTTAAAAAGTAACAAACAAAATGTGGATAAGAATATGACCTGCAATATGCTCGGCATTGAGAAGTCAGACAGCCTGACCAAGTTTAGAGAAATGCTGAAAAGCCTATTTCTGTTGTTATTTTTTCACGCCTGTCTAGGTGGATGATGATACAGCTACAGGACCAGGGAGTCCCTGACAGCTCCTGTCTTGGAATTAGGTGAAGTTTTTGGCTAGGGCTCCTGGGGCTAGAAATGTTTGCCATCTGGAGTGGCAGTGGTTAACACATTTGCATGGCAGAGAGATGCAGCAGCTTGTCTTCAAAGTACTTAGAACTAACCTTAGAAAGTTTTGTGTTCAAGTCTCTCATGCCACAGAGAGGAGAAGAACGGAGAGAGATGGGGATGTATGCAGAGGAAAGTAACAAATGCTGGATAGAAGATCTGCTGGGGAAGCCGAGGAGAATGGCGTGCACCACGGCTGGAGGAGCTCTTGGAGCTGCTCTGTCTGCCAGGCCCAGAAGACAGCAGCTGAGTGAAAGCACTGCTCAGTACTGTGGCTCACACCAACCGTTTCCCAAGGATCCACATCGGTTTCTGCACAGTAAAGGTCTTGGTTTTGTTTGGTTGGTTTTTTGTTTGTTTTTTAAATACAAAATTAAAGGTTTCTACTAGGTATTGTGAAAAGGAATTTATTGTGTGGTCTGAAATCGGACATTGCCTAAGTCTGCAGTGAGCCCCAAGTTATGGTTTCTCAAAGTGAGAAAGAACTTGTCAATACCCCTTGCTGAGCTGCCAACTCCTCTCCCTTTTCTGCAGTCACTTGCAACTCCCAGCTCTAAGGAGACTTTTCAGTGTCAGTGCTTTCCATTTTCTAGTGCATCAGGGACACATGGCAGATAAAGAGAAAGGCTTGTAGGCCTAGAAAAAAAAAAAGTCAGAAGCTAAATGGGTAACTATGATCATTGAGAGGAAACCAGTACAGATTCCCTTGTGGTTATTTGCATTGTTGGGGACACGTTTACATAAAGATGCACTATTTTCTGTCCCTTCATCCGATCCAATTTCTGCTTGAATGGTACTGCGGATATTCACACTCCAGTGGTGGTGTGAGAACCTGAATGGAACAGAACGAGAAGTGGGGAAGAAACTTACTTCTATCCGGTGTCTGCAGTAAGAAAGGTATAATCGCATGAATGATTCAGCAGGTGCACCAGTAACCTTGAAAAGCCATGAAACCGAAGTTATACAATGTTGTCCTTCAGGCAAGGGTGAGATAGTGCCAAAAATGAGACAGGGTAGCTGACCTTGGCTTGGGGCTTAAGGAGGACGAGGAGTCCATCAGCCCTTTACTGTTCCTGTTCCCACAGTATCAGTAAGGAAACAGTTCCTGCCATGATCCCGGAAAACTGGTTAGAGACGGAGTCTTGATTCCTCTATGTAGGAAAATCTGTTGTTGCTTCGTCTTGATGAAACCGAGCTTAACCTTCTGCACCAAGCCTTCAAGCTCAAACATGCAGCTGATTGCATACAAGTGTCACTTCGTTCAGCTGCTGTCCCCAGATGCAAGGTTTGGATAGACCATTTAAGCAGCTCCATTTGCAGCACGTCGGAAACATTCCTGGTTTTACAGAAATGCTATCCAGAAACCTTGCGGCTCTCATTTACACAAGTAGTCCTGATGAGCGATCTTATTGAGGAATGCTAATTCAGTCCCTCAAAATGTGAGTGTATACTTGCTTCACAGCTCTCAGAAGCTAACTCCAAGTCACATATACCCTTGGTTACATACAATTACTGCCCTCCTTTGCAAAAACCTCTCGGAGGTTTTGGTTGTTGGTTTGTTTCTTTTTTTTTTTTTTTTTTTTTTTTGTTTTTTTTTTTTTTTTTTTTTTTTTTTTTTTTTTGTATAGAATGATCACATTGTTCTTCTATTAGAAATACATGTTAAAATATTTAAAATAAGCATCAGCTTTACCAAGTGTTATTTCAGTGTCATGCAGCGCTTCCTGATTGTAAGTACTGATGTGATTCACGAGGGCTAGCTTTAGCTGACAGAGGCTATAATCAGTGCATTTCACTCCTCCAGCGGAGGATGAGTAATGGGAATCATCTCTCACCTTTGATTTTAAAGAGAGCCTATAGAGACTGGCTGTCCTTGGCTGAAGTTAACCTTCGTGAGCGTCTCTCACAATGCTCTAAGCCAAGGACTTGCTTTCACTGGGAGGGAATGGGCGAGAACAAATTCTGCACATGCAAAACAGGCAGTGTTATTCTGAGAAGGTCATATTGGGGGAAATGACATCTCAATCAAGGATGAAACAGTACCTGAAGCAAACTCTGTATGTGGAGTATCAGAGCACTCTGTTAATATGAAAATATTGGCTGGATGCTAAACCTGATCCAGGTTCAAAAGGCAGGAAGAAAAAAGTCATGAAGAAAATGTCCATCAAAGGCTATTAAATACACAAAATTACTGTCTCTGGCTAAAGATGTCCTCAGGTGACAGGCTCTCAGGGAGCTGTGAGTGCAAGAGGAGAGGGCTGCTGTATGCGTGCCTTGCTCAGGTACTCCCCTACCGCAGCCTCCATCGACCTCAGTGACAATCAAGGAGACTGGGCTGGGCAGCCCACCGGTCCATCGTGGTGTACCCATCCTTACCTACTGAGCTTGACCATGGTCAGGAAATGCCGTAGCACTTACCAAGAGGAGTGCATTTCACAAGAGGGCTGTCGTTGGCTGTTTCTGATGGCTTCACCAGGCAGCAGCGAAACTCCCCTTGATTTCAGTGGTGTTGGAAAAGAAGCACCCGGCCAGCTCAAGAGAGTTCTGCATCAATGATTAAGATGTTGAAAAATGCATTGTCATAGCACGAAGAATCCAGACTTCTGTAGTAGTCCAGTTTATCTGAGATATATTTGACTGCTTCCTGGACCAGAAGATCCCAGGTTTGGCTGACAGTGTTTATCTGTAGCTGAGGAATTGTTTTTCAAATGTACGGCATGAGTTCCCTGATCTCCCAAGAGAATTGTGCCCAGGAGGTTTGGGTGCTGGGGTGGGATCTCTGGCAACCTGCATCGATGGTTCACATGAGTATTAAGCTGGATGCCTCTTGCATTCTCTCTCCTTGAACTCTTCATGGAATGTCGTATTCTTTTCTTCACCTCCTACGCTGCTGGGGACAATTACGCTGATTTGTTAAACACCTGTCCTATTCCA
>NW_010136263.1:20684-30385 GCF_000699245.1 Pterocles gutturalis | reverse complement strand
CAGCAGGAGGTGGCATGAGACGTAGATAGTCCTATAGTTTGGTGTTCATATTTGGGATGAAGAGCATTGTGTAAATGTAAGATATTAATAGCTTCTTGATTTTTGAGTAGACCACCTTTGGAAAAAGGTAGATGATCCCTTAGTATATACGCAAGAATTCTGTTTCTTTCTACTCTCTCTCCTTTGCTTTGCTTGACATGAAGAACAAAAGAGGTCAATGAGAGAGTTTTTTAAGTACTGAAGATAGGTGTGGTAGGATTTAACCTCCACATGCAAAGCTGAAAGTAGTTTGAATGAAGATACTGAGAGAAAATTCAGGCTGGATGTAAGACCGCTGCCTTCAACAGGCTGATGTCAAGGTAGAATTCAAATGTGTTTTCTCTAAAGCAGAGACTAAGGGTCTTAGCAGCCTCTGTCCCAGGGCAGCCCTGACCTGCATGAACTTCGTGCCAGAGGCATGTGTATCTCAGAAGGCAGATCGCAGTTGCACCTGTCCTAGAGCACGGGGAGGATGGTTCAGGAGGGATCTCTGCCCATTCAGCTCCAGAAGTGTTGTCAGGCAAATGAAGCGTGCCTTGCCCTCACATCAGCCCTGTGTACCTAACATGGGATTACAAAATAATCAAACCAAAGCCCAGCAAGGAACTGATGTTATATCCTGGGCAGTTTTGACATTCAAAAAAATAGTAAGGTCACATAATATTTCCATCTTTTGTAGCAAATGTTGCCGCAGACTGGCTGGCTCAGGAATAAATACAGTTTTAATCTCTTACTGAAGTCTACAGCAAATCATTCCCAGTGAATCCCAGCTAAAAGAACAGATACAATGGATATATTTGAGGAAAGAAAGAGCTGCTTACAAACGTGTCTATGCTGCTGGGTACATAGGTTGCCCAGCTCACCCTCTGACCCAGGACAAGGCTCGGTGCGACAGGTGGCCAACTCTGGCAACGACTCTCCGGTTGATCAGGGCTAGGCTGTGCCAATGACGCATCCCTTGATTGCAGCACGCCAGGAACAGCCCCAGGAGGTCATCCTGCCCTGGGGTACTCGGTCATCTTCTTGCACCTTCTCTGGCGAGCAAACGGCATCGTTGGTTGCTGGGTGATACCAGCGCTGAGCAGCAGTACAAACACATGCTTGTGTTGCTGGGCTGGCCCAGGCAGGGGCTGGCGGAGTGTAAATCTCTGCCTGTTTTTCTCTGTCCTTGTAAGAACTTCACCCCCATGTCTTATTCTCGGATCCCGGTCTCCACTGAGCCACAGTGAAACTGCAGCGTGTTTTCCTATGAAGTAAAAGCCAAGAAGGAGATTAAGCTGGTCATTACTGCCAGGAGGGACACAAAGAAAACCCCAAATCCTGGGTGCCATCTTGAAAGGGCTGCTTCCCTAAAAATATTCTTTACAATTTCTGTTTCGGTGCTATGGAGAAATACATGCCAAGTCCTCTGAGAAGTATTTGCTCGAGATGCAGTAATAGGAATACATTGCAGGAAACAGCAGAACAGGGCACTGAGTTCTTATATATATCCAATTATCAAGCGGTATCTAAATTCCTTGGGTTACAACCATAGCATGACATGTAAGACCCTGCTGGTTCCCTCCTGAACTCTCTGTTGGGTCTGGTTCCACTAGATACGTAGGAAGAAGGATGGAGTGTCTCCTAATACCTTTTGTGATTGTACTGGGAAGATGGAAGTCTAACAAGATGCATTACTTTATAGAGAGAACTGGAAAAGCCTTGTATGAAGAAAATCTTAACCTGTGCAAATCTCAGGTGCCTGAGATGCTTCTCCAGACCGTGTTTTACATCGCCTCTTTTCTTTTTGTCTCCAGGTTTTTTCTCCTTCTTTCCTAACTGCCTTTCCTCTTTTCATTCCACACTGCTATTCCCAGGTTTGTTTTCTGGCTCATACTCCTGCTCCCCTTTAGAGAGCTTGGAGGATAGCTGGGAAGATGTCTGCGACCCACAGATAAACAATATCTCCACTGCAAGTAACTGTTTCGGCTCTCACTACTCAATGACACGGGCTGCTGTCGCTGCCTGTTAAACAGAACCCCTCCTTTGGGAGCGTGTCCTTGCTATCCAGCAAGTTTTATCTTCCAAATGCCTTTAAACCCACACTTGAGCCTGAGTTTGCCTGCCTCAAGACAAAACTTGGTAGCTGTTGTCAGTGCTGCCGGGGCGAGGTGACGTGAGCGCGGGTACCGGTGCCCTGCGCTGGTTCTGCTCGCTGTCTGCGCTGCCAGGAGCTGGCTGAAGGTGGTTAGACACGCTTTATTTGCACAAGGCTGGGTGCTGCAGAAATCACATTCACATGACTTCAGGTCAGCTTACAGCAGGGCAAACCCTGGCAGAGGGACACGTCCCCCCACCCTGTGTTCGAGTGGGAAATTCTGGTGGAAATGTCATTTATTTGGGGCATCATCATCACCCCTGGTTGTGGTCCCTGGGGACCCTCCCTGCCAGGGTGACAGCCTGAAGAGTGCCTTTCTCCTTGTGTGACACTGAGGTGGGACCCGGTCTGGGGAGCAGCAGGTGCCCAAACCCCCGCTTTGGGTTTCCCGAGAAGCCTCTCCTCTGGGACAGCCTTGTGCAATGCGAGGAGGAACTGCAGAGCTGGGGCACGCTGACTGTGCTCCTGCGGCTGCAGCGTTTCCGGAAGGTGCAGCAGGATCCGCATTGTGAGTCCTGGGTTTCCTTGCCAGGAGATTTGTCCTGTGAATGGCCTTGTGTTGGTGGCCCTGGGTGGGCATGGGGTCAGAGCGGAGTGGCTGTTTCCTACTGGCAAAGAGCAACTGAGGCAGCTCCCGTCTGTGCAGTGCCTTTGCTGATACAAACAGTTCTGCTTTTCCCCTGTGGCAGGACAATCTTACCTTGGTTTGCTCGGCTTTGTTGAGAGAAGGAAGCTGAAGGGGTAGGAGTTATCTGAAACTCCCACTCATCCGCCTGGTACATTGCTTCTCTTGCAGAATATTTAGCTTTCAGGCCATGGTTCAGCCGATGCTGAACGTTTTTGAAGTTTCAATTGCTTCCTTGCCTGAGATGGAGCTATCATTTTTATTGCTTTGGTTGCTTAGGCGGGGAAAGGGAAGGATGAACAAATCAGTCCAGCCCTCTTGAATTAGGATTGATTTTCATGAATTCTTCTTGTTGATTTTGAAACACAATTGTTTCTAAAACATTTAATTGATTGAGGTTTTTTTCTGTCTTTCTTTTCAGCAGCATTTGTCCTCAGCCATTTACCACTGCTGGGAGAGGGGAAAAAAAAAAAAAAAGAAAATAAGCTCTGTGTGAGATCAAGATTTCAATGCATTACACACCAAAACATTTGTTGCTATTTACTTTTAAAAGTGCCCTTCTGAGGCTGCATGGCTAGAGCTGCCATCTGTTCGGGATTACGCTTCGGAACTCCTGGTTTCTCTGCAAACCTCTCGCCCGGCGCTGCTCCGTCTGCAGAGGGAAGAGGAGGAGGGGAGAGGGCTGGCCAGGGGGAAGGGCACCTTTACAGCTGGATCTGCAACCCTGGCTGGCTTGGCAGGGGACAGCTGGGATGGAAAAAGATTCCTGGTAGCAAAGGTGACTCCAGAGCGTGTTTTCTGAGGCTCACTGAGCTGTGACATGTTTGTTCGAATAGGAGAGGAGCGGGGCAGGAGTGTGGCTGTTCGTCTCTGCTATTTAGGCAGACATCGGGGTGATTTGGCAGGTTTGCGCTGGGGACCCTCGGAAAGCCTCTGCCCATCTCGGCTCCTGAGCTGCAAGGAGTGATGGTAAGGCAGAGCTCTGCACGGCGCCGGTGGAAAACCCCAGCCCCCAAAGCGGCAGGAGCGTGACCACCTCCTGGACTCCATTACTCAGGCAGGTGCGAGCATCTTCCAGGGCTGGAAGTCCCTCAGGCAGCAAGTGTGTACGTCGCTCAGTGAATTGACCGAGTTAGATCTTCTCCAGGAGCCGGTGCGGGCTGTGTTTGGCTTTGTGCTTTGGGAACAAAGTACTTTTCAGTGCAAGAAGCGTGAGGTTGCGTTGTGGGGTGGTCTTTTTCTCTCTTTTCCAAAATGGGCTAAACCAAGTCTCTGGGTTTCATTTGACAAGAAAGAGCATCACCTCCTGTTGCTGGACAAACAGACACTGCTCTAAACACACAATTTTCACAGGCTCCCAGGGGCTGCACCAGTCCCTGCGGGCCCTGGGAAGCTGCAGAGTCTCAGTGACCGGTGACTGGCCACAAAGCCACTGGAGGTGCTGGCTCAGTGCACAGCTTTTCCATCCCTGCCTGCATCTGCCTTAGGGCTCTGATGGCAGCAGATGCTAATTATTAACCCCGCAATCATCGCCTTTGCAGCTGTGACTCTCCTCTGTGGGTCTCTCTTGTACCCTTAGCCCATCCCAGCTCCAACATCGCTGATAGGACAAATGGTGAAGCTACGCAGGAGTTCTGCGAGCTTGGAGGTGGGTCTTTACTTCCCAGCTTTACAAATCAACAAAGCGAGGTGCTGAGGAACAGAGGCTGGAGCCAGCCCTGCCAGCAGCTCCGGCAGTGGTGTATTGCTTGAGCATGAGGCAGGGAACCTGAGCACAAGTTTCTGTTGGGTTCAGAGGGTCCTGGTTTTTTCAACACAATCTTCTGGGGTCAAATTTATGAAGTTGCTCAGAGTTGTGAAAAATGAGCAGTGCTTTTTACAAGTATTCAGCAAACCAGAGCTCTCATTGTGCCAGTGCAGTGCAGATGAAGGAAACTTGTTTCTCTGGGCCTGATTTCAGATGCTTTTCTACATTTTTGAACACCTGGGTTTGGTGACCTGAGGGAGCTCTGAATTATGGCAAATGCAGTAACGTGGTTGCCCTGGATCTCCACTGTATGCTGAGTCCCCAACAAACTTCTGCTACAGAGACTAAATGGATCTGCTTTTCTGGATAGTCTCTTACCCAGATTTCTAAATACAGCCAGAAATAATAAACTTTTTAGAGATGGACAGAATTTAACCTTAAGTTTTTAAAAATGCCCAGATGCTTCTCAGCAACTTCAGTAAATTAGAGAAATACATTCTGTTACATGCATCTCATCTATTTACTTACACTTCTGTTGCACAGAAATTGTTGGCACAGTTAGCAAAGAGACAAGCCAAGGTCTGTTAATGGCACCGTCACTGTTTATAGCAGTGCTGCCATTTGGGGGATCTGTTCTTGCTTTGGATAACTCAGGCTGTGCCCCTGCATCCCCCCCAGAGCAGCACGGCAGGTTCAGACATGCTCCGCACTAGGAGCCGGCGTTCAGCAGCAAACCCAGGGGAGAGGGTTTGGTTTTGAATGCTGGGGCAGGGTGAAATCAATGCGATTCTCTGCTTTGATTCTTAGCTTTCAGTGGTAAGGAGCTGCTCTACATTTGGTGCGTGCAGTACAGCTGCTCCCCTGGAGCCCTGTGATGGGCTCATCCAGCTACTTCGCTTCCTCCACACACCAGATTTTTATCGGTTTATCACTAATCACTTTATATAAGCATGGTGGAAACATATGCAAGGTTGGGCTTGCAGGGGTTTTGCACTAGTTCAACCATGTTGACTCAGAAAAGAGTTTCTATTAAGCTGATGCAGGGATTGTGAGAAGCTGGGGATGGGGAGGAAGTGCTTTGCTCTTCTCGTGGCCAGAGAGGCTGTGCTGCACGGTGCAATCATTTGGCAGAGCTATTCTGGATCCAAAATGCGTGATAGACCTTCTCTGCTCCTCTAGGAAGATATTTTTCCCCTCTGTGTCCGTGTGTCGATAAGATCTGGACTCAAAGTGTGCTGATGCTCTCCCAGATACTATCGCCAAAGGCAGAGGAAGGAGATAATAAGGTTCCCGTTTGGGCACCCGGGGGCTTGCAGGGCTCCTGGTGGCTGCAAGGATGCTGGCTGTGCAGAGAGCGGGAGTCAAGAGCCTGACAGCACTGGTCTGGGAGGGCACCCGCCAATTTTTTCTTGGACTAATCACATCAGGCAATGATGCATAGCAGCAAACTGTGTCATGAAGAATGTAAAATATTGGCAACATCGCAGGCCTTTCTGTTAGGGCTGGATTTCCCGTCTCCTCTCCCTTCTTCCTCAAGCCTGTGTTGCTGCTGCTCTTTTTTTTAAGAACTAAAAGTATGTCAGATTCTGGCTTCTGTCAGGTCTTGGTGTTATCCAACCTAGTGCCCTGGCAAGATGCTGCGCCGCAGCCCAGGAGAGTCTCAGGGAATCTGCTTTCTAAGGTTATGAAATCAAGGCCCAGATTGTAATAGAAAATTAATCTTTTCAAATTCCCCTTTAGCCCCTGCAGTTCTGACCATCTCCATATTAATATTTTAAGTGGGTTTTATGAGCTTGCATGAAAAAGCAGGGCTGAAGGAGGTGGGATAGATCGCCTTCTTCTTACTGGAAAACGACATTGTTTAACCCTTTGGATCCAGTACATGTGGCTGCAGGGAGTGAGATTTGCTTTTTGCTGCAGACTGAAGTTAAATTTGAGAGGTACATGGGAGATGAGACATGACTCTGACATTTTCCATGCCAGGTTCACACTGGGGTGCTGTGCCAGCACACCAAGGTTGACCAGCATCGTGGTTCACAGCCTCTGGAACATTTTCCATCAAAGGCTGGGCTGGCAGACCCTGCACAGAGGTCCTCTCTCCACCAGCATCAGCAGTGCAGCCAGAGTTAGTCCTGCTTTTCCGATATGGCTGCTAGCTTGAGCTCAGGACTCAGCAGCTCTTCGGGCAGAAACCAAAGGCTTCGTCAGAGAACAGTGGTGCTGTTCCTTACACTTGGGCTCTAATCAAAACACCACAAAGCATCAGCAAGTCTCACTGACGGGACACGCAGGGTGGTGAATCCCCTCCTATTTCTTACTGCCAGCGCTTAGGAGATGTTTTTGATTTTCGGATGCGGGATTGTTTTCCTCAGTTGTCAGGCTGCATTTAATTATTTAATTAGTCATGCAAATTTGTCTGGAATTCTTGTACATCGAAGTTGTTACTCTGGCAATTAAAAGGCTGCTTTGATGAGCTCCTCTCGCGGTGCGTGGCGCAGCAAGGTTGGGGTGGGCTGGGGGGGGGGGCGGGGGGATGGAGGGGGGTTGTTTTTTGTTGATGAAGGAGCTTTGCTTTCTGCCTCATTGAGGGAGCACCAAGGGTGTGGAGAGGAGGGGTCCAGTCCTGGCAGTGGGAGACCCGCCGTGAATTCGTGTGCTGGTGATTTGCCAGCACTCGAGAAGCTGAAGATAACAAGCACTAGTGAGTTGCTGTTGGGGTAAAAAGTTGGCCTGGGGCGCTGAATGAACTCCACACCTGCAACGTTCTTGATGGCAGTGGGAGTCCCAAGGGTGTGTCACCAAACGTCCAACTAGGCAGAAGCCTCCCAGTTTCCCCACTCAGACAGGCTGACTGGGAATCAACAGGAGGAGGTATTTCATGGGTGACAGTGAGCTTCTCTGAAAGAGAAGAATCCAGGGCTAATTTCAGTGGTGTCTTCAGACCAAATTATGGGTGTCTCTAGTGAAAATTGGACAAAATCTGCCCAAGTAACTGGAAGAGCAGCAGTCCTCAGGCTTATACAATGGGGGCAGTTGTCTTCTTGGGAGCATGTCTATGGATATGTGTCCAGGCTACGAAGGAACATTTGTAGGTACCTATCCTTTCCAGAGGGACCGGTGGGGGACAGGAATAGTTTCCTTTGGCACATGAGGCCAGAAAGAAGAGGACAGTTGTATTTCCTCACTGCTTTTGGCTCTGGAGCTGGTGGCTGTGGGCTGGGAGGTTGATGGTGGTGCCCAGCGTATGAATGTGGCTCATGATATTGAGTGCAAGTCGCTTCTGTGGATGGGTCCAAGTTTTATGGGCCAAGAGAGCTTTGAGGTTACAAACATGTTTTGTTGGTTCTTGAATGTCAGGAGAGACCTTCTAGACAGAAGGTGCTCAAAAGGCACAGCCTGGTGAAGGGCTGGGCACTTTAATTCGAGCCAGTGTCAGAGGGCCTGAAGTGACCTCAGAAGCTTTGATTATTGGTTCTTTGGAAACCCATTTATCCTGTCTATCACCCCCCTAAAGTTAGGTTTTGTTTCTCAGCCCTTAATTGCTTTACTTTGTCAAATATTTTTTGACGGGAAATCAATCTCAGTGTTTTTGCTATTGCTTTTCCAAGGAAGCCTCCCCTTTCTCCAGCTTATTCCATTAATATTTATTGCACTGGCAGGTAGGATCCTGAATTTAAGTTTCTGTTATTTCCCCATCTCCCTGCTGCTTCTCTGTACTTTTAAGCCCTGTTCAAGTTGCTTTCACTCTATAAATTTATTGCCCTACATTTGCTGTTGCAGCCTCTAAGCTGCGGCTGTATTTTGCTTGCAGGTCTCCTGAGCCCACATCTCCTTAGGGCTGTCTTCTTTCAGCCTCTTCTGCCTCTGACGCTTTTAGAGCCACTGTAAAGAAGAACCTGCTTAGGACCTTGTCACCCACTGCTTTAATCAATGCTGAATTTGAGCCACATGTCTGTCGATATTGGGGGCTAGCTGGGGACAGATTTCATGGTGGAAGGTGGTGAAGAAGTTCCCCGTGGGGAAGCCACTGCCTTGAGACACTGTCGTACCCTGGACAGAAACCTGGCGTTGGGCACACGATGATTTTGGCGTGGGTGACTGAAGTGCACATTCCTGCCTTTCCTGGCCCGCTAATACTGAGTTTTAAGATCTAAACCCAGCCTTAAGCTAGGCTCTGCTCTGTTTCACAGAGTGACAGCATCTGTACGTGGATGCGGGTGAACCATCCCGTCGGGGTAAACGGCCGCTTCGCACTCGCTGCTTTGCTGCCCGTGTGTCCCCAGAAACTCGGGATGAGGAACCTGGGCTGGCCTGCAGCTTTGCCGTGCAGGCATTGCTGGTTTTGCAGTAACGCCCTCATAAATCCAGGATGTTGCGTCTGCATGGGTGCCTGACCCCTTGAAGCCCTTAAGATGGGCGATGGGTGTGTGGCTGCAGGGAGCAGGGGAGGCACCTCCGCTCACGTGGAGCCGGCACGATGCTCTGGGCGTGTGAACGGCTGCTCCATGCCTTTGCCAGCGAGATGCTCGATTGCTCTCACTGGGAATGAGACTTCCTTCCTCCTGGAAATCCTGGTGGTGGGGCTGGGAAAGCAGAGGCGTCAGATGAATCTGCTGGGAAAATTCACAGGATAGAAAAATGCTGGTTTTGCCTTTTGGAGCTCAGCAATTCCGGGGCCCAGCGGTGGGCATCTGAAGGGGTTTAGCAGGATGGGCTGTGCCCTGCGGACCGCAGTCCCTGGCTGGAGGTGCTGTGCAGCGCCAGGGGTGGGTCCAGCCTGGGAGGGGAAGCTGAAGCTCCCTGAGGGCAGCGTGAATCTCCTAAAGCCAACCTCTGCTTCTTGGGGCAGGGGAGTGGAAAAGGTGTGTGGAGGTGGAGACAAGCAAAAGAAGAGAGGAAAAAGGCATTATTTAGTAATTATTTGGTAAGAATTTATTATTTATTTATATTTCTGGTTGGTTCCTGCATCAGCATGAGGGTCGGCGTGGGGTGTGCGCTGCAGGCTGTGTTTCACTGAGGGCTGGGTACCAGCCACGTGCCCCAGGGCAGGGCTGTCCTGCAAACTCTGGGAGCCAAAAGCCAAATTTTAAAGGCAAATTAAAAAAAAAAAAAAAAGAAAAAAAAAAAAAGAGGGCACATTCCCAAACCATACG
>NW_010136263.1:11998-20642 GCF_000699245.1 Pterocles gutturalis | reverse complement strand
CTGAAAACTGAAAAAACCAGGATGGGAGGAAAACACCCCCTGGATGAGAGCTGAGAAGACACCCCTTTCTGTGCCACCTTCCTCAGCTCTGGATGTTTTAAAGAGCCATTTTCTCCCCATCTGTCTCTGAGCTGACACCCCAGCCCCTGGGGCGCGGGCTGCACTTGCTCGGTGGCGGAGGGGGTGGTCTGGCTGCTCAGGGGGCTGCTGCAGGGCCCTTTTCCTCGGGTTACGGATGCAGAGGAAGATGGACTGGGTGCATCGTGGCTGAGCCCCCCACCCAGCTCAGCCCTGGCACCGACATGAGGGGCAGCACAGGCTGCAGCTCCCCCAGGCCATGCTTTGGCTGGCGGGGGCTTCGTCTCCAGCCGGTGTTTGCTGAGTCAAGCCCTCGCTGTCGCTCAGGGACGGCCACCACTGCTTCCTGCAGCTCATTGTTTGGCCACGCTTCCTTCCTCCCTAGTCCTGCACCGGCGAGGGAGTGGGATCCAGTAGCTGTGGGATGAAGGGCTCGGCTCCCAGGTGCCACTTCGCCCCGTTTTCGGCACACCCCTCTCTGCATCCCACCAGTCAGCCATTCACGAGGAACAGGGAGGCTGCAGAGGAGGGGAGTGGTGCTCCCTCCCTGTTCTATCCTCTACCTGTCCTTAGATCCATCGGGCACCCAAAATCCACTGCTGCCTTCTGAAACTCATCCCCAGGAGACGAGCTGAGCTGTGGCAACATCTGGGCAAACCATGCTTGGATGCCCTGACCAAAGCATCTCACTTTGGTAGCTCCCTATTTTTAGGCTCTGATTATGTAGAAATGGGTGGTTTGGAGATGTTCTTCAAAGGCTCTTGTGTGTTATGGAAAAGAAGAGATAAACACAAAAAGACTTGAAAAGTGCTGAATGAGTGATGGATGAGAACCGGCTGTGTCCAACTGGTTTTATGCAGAACTCAATCTGGCCCATCATTTGGTACCAAAGCTTCGCTTAACCTCAGGTTTACAGAAAAGAGTTTTAGTCCCTTTCAAATATGTCCAAACAGCCAGTCAGTCCCATCTGTAACAGGAATTGTACCTTCCTCACGGCCAAACAGGTCTCATCTGTGCTCTGTTCAGCCTATTTTATCGTACTTCTTTGTGTCGCTTCCTTTCATCCCTCTGAATAATCCAGAGCTAGATTATACCCTGAAAAGAGAATGCAATAGATTGATGGAAATGATGAGCAGAAGTAGATTATTGGGGTATTTATTTCTAGAGGCTTTTGGAGGTAGCAGAGCTCCCCGGGGAAAGCCATCGTCTTGTGGAGGACAGGGTGGTGGCTGGAGCAGAGCAAGGCTTGGGAGAAACCCCCCGTCCAGGGCAGAGCTGCATCCCTCCTGCTCTGGCTGCGTCTGGAGGCCGGTACTATCCCCAGAAGATGCCTGGTGTGACCACATTGCCCACCTCATTTCAAGATCTATCTTCAGCAAAGCCCTCCTAATTCAGCTGCTCCCAGCAAGCACCCGGGCTCCCCGCAGGGCTGGCGGACTGCTTGGCAGTAGCCCCCCGCTGCTGTACCTGCCGCAGCGAGCAGTGCCTGGCGCAGGGATGCCCAGGGAGGTTCGGCTCATCCTCCTGTTGTCGCTCACCTGGCAGAAAATCCTCCAGTAATCCAAGTTTTCTCATGGCCCTCTGGTTTATGGTACCCTGGCAGTATTTTTCAGCATTTTAATACTGTGCTTCTTAAAAAAAGAAAAAAAAACACCTTTGCCCATCTCGCCTTGGGTTTATTTTTCTGTGTTTTCTCTTTTTCCCTCCCTCTCCTTGCCCTGCACTGCAGTTTTGCTCAGATAGACCTGCTGGCCTTTCCAGACTGGGAGAAAGCTCTTTTCAGAAAATTAGAGGGAGAGATTTTACTGTACATCCATTCTAAAAATAAAACTGCTCTGTATTTCTGGAGCATCTTTCAGACGCTGATTTCAAAGATCCTTGAAATTCTCCATTAAGGAAGCTTCCCGGCTCCCTCGGGAAGGAAGCACTGGGTATCATTGTCGGTACACCCTGCGGAGGATGGACTGTTTGCTCTGGGTTCTGTACAGCCCCTGACACCGCGAGGTCCTGCATGACAAGAGGAGATATGAGGGGTTTGAGTCCTGGCTTGCTGTCTGCCAGAGCCCAGTTGGAGCAAAAGCTCTATGTCTTGTCCTACATCAGGAGGTTTGGTCCCGTGCTGCCCCATCTCCATCCTGCCCCTGGCTCCCGTCTCATATCTCAATTGTAAGAGGCAATTCTTACTTTAATTTTGTACAGCACTGGGCACAGCCAGGGCTTAATCCAGCACCCCACAAATATCAGAATATGTTAAAATTGGCTTTTTTTTTTTTTTTTCCCCAGAACATGTTGCATTTCAGTGGAAGAGGGCACGACTCCCACATCTGATTTGGCAGAACAGTGATACAACAACCCCACGTGCAGGCTGGGTGCAGACATACAGACCCACCTCAGGCTCCCTGGCTGTCCTTGCAGGATTTCATCTCCACAAAAACATGAGAAAAAGATTCAGCATCTGTGTAAAAGCCTCCAACACAATCCCATGTACAGAGCAGGCTTTCAGGAGCTTTTTTTTTTTTTTTTTTAATGAAGTGTCCTTGAAATATACCATTTCTCATCCTAGATGCTTTTGAAAAGCTTTGAAGGAGCAGGAGGGGAGCAGCACAGAGTGGAGAGCATCCCGGCTGCTCATCCCTGGTACCACAGAGCACCCCGAGCCCCGGCCTGGGCTCTTAGAGCAGCCAGCGGCATCGCCTCCCCGTGTCCTCTGACGGACTCAAAGCAAGGAAGAGCAGGGACGGGAGACAGCAAGCCAGGGCCCTTGGGACCCCTTCCAAGCCTCAGGGAGGGGCGGGGAGGAGGAGGAGGTTTATTTTGAGAACTGTGGCTGCTCTTCCCAGCTCTGGCAGGGGCTGTGGGATGGAGATGGGCTCTGGAGTTGGGTGTTGTGTTGGGCTTGTGATGGGCTGAAAATGTTTGTAGAAAAGGGTCTGCTTGTCAGGGGGGGAAAATGTGGAATTTTCTTTTTCTCAACCAATTAAATGCAGGGAGAATGAGATATTTTTTCCCTAAATCCACCCCTTCCCAGACCAGTCAAACCACAATGTTTGAGTTATATCAAACTGGTGGGTTGAAACTTCTTCATCTTGCTTAATAAGACGTCTGGCACTCCTCTGGGGAATGAGGCTCTGTGGGGAACAGTCCCTGTCCCACACTCCCAGCAAGGGACATCTCCCCCTCCCCTTCGGGGTACTCTGCTAAAGGCGGAGGGAGGGGGGGATGGATATTCCCAGGGAGAGCTGGAGAGGGGAGAAAAGCAGATGCTGAGGCTTTTAGTGTGGTGCCAAGGTCCTTAAAGCCTTCAGACACTGCGTTTCAGGGGTCACAGCCCTGTTGAGGTTTTCCCGCGGTGACAAATCTCTGCAGCCCGCTTCCTTGCCACCGTGCCTGCTGCTTTTCGAAGGAGACCGCCCGGCCCTGCAGCCCGCGGGACTCACGGCAGCTGTGTCCCACCAGCATGCAGAAACGTGTGTGATCCCTACAGCCTTTGATATCCTCACTCCTGTTTTCAGCTTTTTTTATCATTCCAAAAATCGCTCTTTTCCAATCCCATTTTACTACCCCTGTAGCAAAGCTTTCAGGCGCCGAGGCATCAAAAGTTTTTCTGAAGCCCAGGGTGAATCCTGCCCACTCCTGCGCCGTCCCGTGTCTCCGATGGCCTCCTGAGCAGGTGACAGTAGCCCAAGCTCAGCTGGACCCAGTCCTGGCACAGGGGACCTCAGGACCATCCCCTCTTCCTGCTGCTTGGCTGGATATCATGAGCCTAAATACCCGTGTCCGTCACACAGCCGACTCTGGCGTCGGAGTTGTTCATGTGGGGAAAAGGGGAAAAAAAAAAACCCAATTTCTTTTTCAAACTTGATTTTTGGAATTATTTTTAGAGCCTAATGCTTGGATGTGAATCATGGGTTTAGCCATCGGAAACCTCCTTTTCATCTTTTTACCTTCTCATTATCCCAGCACGCTCAGTTTTATCTGCAGTTTGACATCCTTTATACCCGTCCTTGCAGACAGCAGAAATAAGGGCAGATCTGCGCCCTAGCATGCCGATTTGAAATTATAATACTCTTTTTGTTGTATATTTGTGCTGTTTATTGTTTCTGTATATACTGTTTTAGTTTTCCATTTCATGCAAAATACATCAAAAAAAAATGCCACGAATGCTTGAGGTCTGTTGTTCTCGGTGTTCAAAACTATTTCTTAAAAACTCTCGCCTTCAGAACTAACTTCCCTGGGCTGCCTGCGCTGGCCCTTCGCTTGCCATCCCTCTGACTCCACTTGCGTTAGCACAACCCTTCTGACCTCCCAAACCAACCGCAGAAAGCCCTTTGTTTGCAAAGGCTTGGAGGAAGGACGGAGGGTATGTTCCCAGAAACAGGGAGCTTGTCCCTTTGCTTTGCACTGCTGCTTGGCTGACGTCACTTGGAACTGTTTGGGTGTCTTTGATGTGGCTGGTGCTGTGGGTCTCTGATGTTCCTACGGCTTTTCGGTGCTGCTGTGTAGTCATTATCCTGTCACTAACCATCATGTTGGCTACAGCTTTTTACAGGGCCTTTTTTTTTTGCTTCCCTCCCCTTGCTACAGCTTTTTACAGGGCCTTTTTTTTTGCTTCCCCCCCCCCACTGCATTTTAAGACTAAATAAAAATACATCAAGTGGCGTTTTGTCCTTTGTCTTTAATTTGGCCCCAGCCTGCAGTTTTGGCAGTCAGGTTTCTGTGTGCACTGGGATGTGGAGCCTTCCTCTGCGGTCCTACCGAGGGAGCTGTGAAAAAACCCCGTGAGCTGTGGATTTATGTCCTCGAGCTGCGGTACATCCCCTGACACCTCTCCCCCTGCGTGCAGCAGTAACCACGGCTGGGGGTTCTCCCGGTGAGTCTTGCCTGGAGGTGCTGGTGCTGCTGGGGGGTACCAATGCCCACCAGCCTGCCTTGGTGCTCAGCTCCCAAGCAGCAACGGACCCCGGGAAAAGGATCCAGGAAAGAGACCTGTGGTCAGTGCTGCTCGGTGGAGAAGACAGAGCCAGACCCGTCGGAGATGCGCAGTGAAAGGAGGGACTGGAGAACGCAAGTTGCACGCAGAGAGATTGAGGCTCTTTTCCCTGATCCGGGGTAGGAAGTCACCGATGTCCCCAGATAAGTGTGCAAAGCTCGATGCTTCTGTCCAATGTCGTTACACAACCTGGCGCAAAGAGATCTCATTTACTTTCTCCCATCAGCCTAATGTGATGATTTGGGAGAGGGGGGAAGAGGCCGGGCAGTGATCTCCTGAACAGTTGGGCTGGGATTACACTTTTTCTGTCGAGCTCATCACCGTAATAACCAGGAGCTCTGTTTATCAGCCCACCAGCCATGCCCATTTAGGAGATTACCATTTTTCCAATCTCATTTCTCATAAAAGAGGATTGCTGTCCGTTGCCTCCCCATCCCAAGCCCCTTCCTTATGAGCGTTTATCTGCTCAGGGTGTTTATGAAGCCCTGAACAGGAAACTTCTGTTTATCCTCTGCGTCATCAAGAGCTGGAAACTCGATGGGATAATTACTCTTTCAGGAACAGGCGTACAGCAGCCATCAGTAGACTTTGGCATCTTGCTGGTATCGATAATATATATATTTGCCCTGCGGAGATACATAATGCTTGTTTGTTTCTCTCTCCTCTCCCTTTAGCTTGGTGTGAGATTGTGGTTTCTGGTTTCTGGGCTGTCTTGTGGAAGCAGGGATGTCTACTTGAGAGGTGACCCCTTGCCCGTGCGGTGCCAGCCCTGGGGCACTGCTGGCCCTGGCAGGGCATCACCAGGGCTCTGGCCGGGCAATTAGAGGAGCCACGTGCAGAGACAGCTTCTTAACACGAGCCAACGTGAGCACCTAGCCCAGGTAGGCTGGGTAATGAATCATTTATTTGACAGAGCTCTTCCCTTTTCTCTCTCTGCAGGTTGCGGGGAAGACGTTATGATTCCCTTCATCCTTCAGCAGACAATTTTTGAACTATGGCAAACGCAGAAGGAAGTTCATTAGCGATATCCACCTGATGAAATTCAAGATGTGAAGTGTTTTGACTGGGGCTGTTCAAATAGAGGAGTCACTCAGAAGTCTATTGCAATCAGTGCATCACGATAAGGTCCCAGAGCATGGGGTTTCTGGAGCATTGGTTAGAGATCAGCACCCCACTCGGTTCAGGAAAGGAGCCCACAGTCCCTGTAGGAAACGGGAGAGCCAGGGGATACGGATGGACTCATGATGGAGAAATGCGGAACACCAGAACATACGGGTGTGCAGCACAATCCCCGCTGCCACAGCCAACTGAGCATCACCAAGCATTTTGCATACACCAGAATATCACGGTCCACACTTCTTCTCCAGGGGTTGAGTCTTCCCTGTGGCCCTGGGGCTTCCCCGCTGCCCCCCAGGACTGCGCCTCGCTGACCGTGCATGGAGCGTTCTTTTGGCGAGGCTGCAAATGTGGAAACCTCGTGCAGTCGGTCAAAGCAAATTCATTCAAAGTGAATGAGCACTTGCCAAGTTCCTTTCTTTCTTTTTCTTTTTCTTTTTTTTTTTTTTTTTTAAATTCCTTTTGGCTGTATTCACAGAACACAAATATGCACGCAGGAACCGGAGCCGTGTTTCTAATTCGGTATGAAACTTTTATTCCCACTTGGCACAGAGCAGTTGCGAGTGATGGAGGCTGTTCCTAATCATCTGCCCTGAGCATTGAAAATGTGCTCCGTCCATCCGGCACTCTTAGAAATGGAGCAATTTGCATTGCATAGCAATTTTCGGGAGATAAATACAAGGTTCAGTGCTTGTGGGGACAAGGACGTGGCATCCTTACTGCATAGTATGCAACCAGAAAGCAAAGACAGCAGTGAAGCAATGCGAAAGGTCTGGATTTCAGGAGCTGATGAGTTCAAGGCTGCATTAAAAAATTAAAATCCACTTTTGCCTTAGTAAACAGAGTATTTTCAAGATCCTGTTGGAGGAAGTAAGCACTTGGCTGCATGCTTAACAAAGAGACTTGCTCAAGTTTTGTTCCAGTCAATAGCATTAGCCACATGTCTAGGGATAAGTACCTGCTTAAATCGTGGGGTGCTGGGGATTTGGGAGCAGCCGTACCCAAAAAGCACGAGTCTTGCTGAGCCCAGTGGGGTTCAGGCAGCTGCTGGTCATCAGTCAGTATGTGGTGTGGGAATGCACAGGGGTACGAACCGGTGTGTGTCAGGAGTAGAGGTTGTCTCCAAATCCATTAACCAGTCAAGAAACTAAATCTGGCAAACCACGTAAAAATGACCTGCCTTTTCTTACCAGCAAACGTGTTCATACACCACCCGAGAGCATCACTTCCCTGCATCCCCCACTGTAACCACATTATTTCAGTTCAAGATGAAACCAGCCCCGCAGCTGGATGTAGCTGGAAACAATACGTCCTTTTTGAAAGTGCCATGGCCTTTTTTTCCATGTCCTTGAATTCAGAGCTTTTCCTTAGAGGTAACTCTTACCTGGGGATACCCACAGAATTTGTAAGCGGGGTTAAAAATCCTTATTGGCATTGCTCTGGCTGCTAACACCGCTGCAGAGCGCTGCCGGGAATCGCTGCAGCTCTGCGGGGCAGCTGGGCTGCGGGCTGTTGTTCTCTTTCCTCCTTTTCCTGGGGCTCTGTTTACCAGCAGAGCACTTGTCTTGTCATTGCCGTGGTCGGAATTGGATAAAGCCTCTCCTGCGACCTGTGAGCAGGGTTTGCGCCTCTGCTAGTGAGGGGCAAGGGCAAGAATTCTCTTTTCTGCTGTATTTTTTTGTCTGGCCGGTGTCACAGCCCAGGGAAGGGGCGGATGCTTCGCCTGTGTTTGCAGAAGTGTTTGTGGTTTAATAACAGAGGAGATGTGGAGGAGAGTGACCAGAGTGATGTGTCTTGAAATGTGGGGGAGAGCGATTCGTTTGATAAACTGGATAATTGTCAGAATTTCTGTTTCATAAAGGGTTTAATGGTGTAGAGAAACTACAGTTCTTCCACATCCTGGAGGAGAGAAGGTAGAAAGCCGTAAGAAGAGCTCTGCACGCTGCCGCCAGCCTGGCCCAGTAGGAACGAGCTCTTGCTCCTTCCCCAGTCTGGCTCTACAGAGCATCTCAATCCTTTCTGCAGCGCTGGGCAGAGGAGAGCCGGCGCAGCATCTCCCCCGCGCTGCTGGGAGCACGCGTCCCTCCTCGCACAGCTGAGACGTTGGCATGACGCCGTTTAATGACAGCCTGGGAGAAGAAGCAGGGAGCTGAGCTGCAAGGAAATGTATGTAGGAGAGAAAAGGGTTGGGGCGAGGGATTATTTGCCAGAAATCTGTTTGACACCCAGCGTCTGCAAGTTACAATAAGAAAAAACCTTGTGTGTGGCTCTTTCCTCACCTAAACCTTGTTCCTCTGTTGGGAATGCATCTCTGGCACTACTCTGCATCACCCAGGCCAGGAGCCGGGCATTTCCACGTGCCACCTGCGAGCGCATTGCGCAGAGAGTGAGGCGTGTGGACGGGCACGTGCTGTGTGCTCACAGGATCCGCGGAATTACCAAGCAGATGGCTTTCCTCCC
>NW_010136263.1:2209-11975 GCF_000699245.1 Pterocles gutturalis | reverse complement strand
GCCACAAAATCCCGCGAGGAGCGACGAGCTCGAGGCGATGGAGGGAGAGGTGCCCGTGGAGATGTGGGGTCTGACGTGGGGCATCTCCCAGGGGTGGGAGCCGCCTGGAGTGGCTGGCACATGTAGGATGCTGGTTTCCATGGAAACCCAGCAAAAGATGTGCTTCCACAGAGGAGCCACCAGCGAGGTGGGGGGGGACCGCACAGTGGCTTCTAGTCCCCGCATCAGTGGCACGGGGGGACCTTAGGGCACAGGGGGACATGTGGACCAGCTTTGGGACAAGCCACATGCACCTCGCTGCCGCCTGGAGTGGCTGGCACATGTAGGATGCTGGTTTCCATGGAAACCCAGCAAAAGATGTGCTTCCACAGAGGAGCCACCAGCGAGGTGGGGGGGGACCGCACAGTGGCTTCTAGTCCCCGCATCAGTGGCACGGGGGGACCTTAGGGCACAGGGGGACATGTGGACCAGCTTTGGGACAAGCCACATGCACCTCGCTGCCCTTGGGGGTGCTGCCCTGGAGGGAGGGGGTGTTGCTGTGATTTATTCCCCAGCTGGGGTGTGCTGGGGAACAGGCGGGGTGCCTCCATGGGTGGCAGGGGCACCCCAGGGATGCAGAGGGAAGCCCTGACACATCCCTGGGATGCTCAGGCCCTGGCTGAGGTTGGAGCGGGGCCCAGCCAGGCTCCCCAGGCTGTCAAGGAGAAGCCAGGCTGCTTCATGGGGTTTTCAGGGTGTCTCTGTTTTTCCTTCCTCTAAGGGCTGCTCAGATTTTAATATTTCATTAAATTGCATTGCAATTTTCTCTCCATGGCCAACAGAAAGAGTGCAGCATCTCCAGGAGGTGATTCAGCCTGTCTGGGGGCAGGTAGTGAGAGCAACGTCCTTGATATTTCCATCAGCCCCGGCACAGACGAGCCAACCACCTCCTGGGGATGCCACGTCCTGAGCCCAACGGCTTTGAGCTGCCCATGCCAGTGCTGTCCAGGAGATGTAGCAAAAAAAAGGGGTGGAGGGGGTTTCTCCTGCCTCATTTCTGCTGCAAGGCTTCGTGACTGGACTACTCCTGGGGCTGGTGGAGGCGGGAGGGAGGCAGGATTTGGTCCAGACGGGCCATGTCCCCCCACGTGGGGCAGCTGGAAGCTGGTTGCCACAGCTGGGATTAGTCATTCCGGGTTTATTTTACCATCCCGGGAGGAGAGCGGTGTGAATCACCGCATCTGAGCGCAGAGGTGTGCTGGGGGGCTGCTGCCCCTCCTGCTGCCTGGGGCTCTCTCCTGGCCATGGGCTTTACAAGGCTCATGGGCTTGGGGATAGGAACCCGACTTTTAAGCACTGGGAGCTGGCTGAGCCTGTGACCGTCCTGCACTGCCAGAGCGCAGCCCGCAGTCACACTACAAATGGGTGCATCACATCCCAAAACCAGAAAGCCAGCTGCCAGGAGGAGAACCCAGGTGTTGTGTCACCGAGCCCAGGGACCTTCCTGCTTCCCCACCCTTCCTCACAAACCTGGGCTGCTCCTGACCCCCCGGGCTCTACACCCCCCTCGCTATCTCTACAGGGGCTTGATCCTCCCTTTTCTCAGGATTGCTGGTTCCCAGTGGAAAACCTGCCCACAGGGAGCGGTACCCGCTCTGCTGCCCGCCAGTATCAGTAAGGAAGGAGAGTGCCTGACGGGGATGCTCTTCAAGGTCATAACACAGAGGAGATGTGCTGTGCTCGTGTTAAATTCCACGTCGGTGCAGAGGCAGCACTTCCAGCGGGGAGGGCTGGGAGCACTCCCGTCCCTCACTGCGGGGCCAGCCGGGGCGTGCGGGGATGGAGAAGCCGTGCCCGTGCTGTGCTCTGGGCTTGGGGGTTCTGCTTTTCCCAGGGTGTCCTCCAGCCCATTAGGACTGGGAAGCAGAACCCGCTCGACAATGCATTTGTCTGCTGAGAGCCTCGGCTGCAAAATGGGGCTTGTCTTCACCCTCTGCTCCCTGGCTCAGAAGCTCCTCAACACCGTTTCCCTCTGTCCCAGCTGAGTGCCCTAGCTGCAAGGCTGGTAGCTGGGCTGGAAGGGGCTTTGCTAGTTCCAAAAAAATGACCACAACGTAGCTATTTCCTATTCAATGGAATTTTTTTTTCTAAGTATTTTCTGTGTGGGATGGGATCTTTTTCCCAGCTCCAGCAGCTCTTCATTCCACCGCTCTCCACCTGAGGATGCTGTGGGGGTTCTGACCATCTCTCAGCCTTCGCTGGCATCGCTGCCAGCACGCTGCTGCTCCTAGTTTCAGTGCCTGGGTTTCCATCAGCTGCGACCGCAGGCTTGGGCATCTGACAGCTGGATAGGGGAGGGTTTTGAGGAAAATAACTTTGACGTAGGTGAATGCAGGAGCTGCTGGTGGGTTTCTTTGAGCTCAGGGTTCAAAATCACTCAAGGCCACGTACATCTCGGGGTGCAATGCTGGCAACCTCCGATGAGCCCCCTGCTCAGATGAACCACCCTGCTCGGAGCAGACGAGGAGGAATGAAACGGGCTGTGGGAGATGCACTTGGTTCCAATGCGCGTGAGCGGCACGTGGTGCCCAGGCGCCTCCTCAGCATCGCTGGGGGGTTTGGTCTTTGGAAGTAAAGCAGAGCCGTGTGGCTAATTAAATGGAAACATAATCTCCCGACCTTTTTGGGGTTTCTCAGCTGATCCTGATTCAGCCCTCGTAATGCCTTTCAGGTTTAAGGGAAGGGCACAGCTCCCCACGGAAAACTGACCTGTGGGGAGGAGAAAGGCGGCTCTCCCCAGCATGCTGCCCATGGCCTTTGGCAGGTTTTGGGGTCGGCCCTTCCCCAACAAGGACAGACCCAGGAGGGCCTGTGGGGTGCGAGCCACAGTGCTGGGCCGGGGAGGGGGCAGGCACCCCCCTGCACCCCCCCGCAGCCTCGGCTGTCCCCAGAGGGCATGGCAGAGGAGGGAAAGAAGTGAGCACAGAGACTTGGATTACAAATGTACAAGCACCAGAAGCAGAGATATATATTCCCTGGATATTAATTGCCTCTTAAATGTCCTTCTTCCGGCGAGCGGGTACTGTAGGCAACTGGATATATGACGGAAAGGAGACGGTGTCAGGCAATGGGAGGACGGACATGGTGAGAGGTGGCTGGAGACCACCCAGGGGCTGGGGGCAGCATGTGGCCAGGGGCCAGCCCATCGCCAGAGCATCCTGATGGCCCTCAGACGGGCTTATCACCGACCCCGTCCCCACAGGGACGTTGCACTCCCACACTGCTCTCTGCTATGCCGGTGAAGACCCCGGCTCCAGCACAAATACCTGGCTGGTTTCTTTTTTAAAGAGGGCTGGGACTTGATGTATACCTGGTGTTCGATTTCTTGGGGAGCACGCTACTTCCTTGAGGTCTTTTCCAACCTTAATGATTCTATGATTCTCCTGCTTGCTCTGCTCGCTGTGTTATTATTAAAGAGAAAGAGGGTGCACAGAGTGGTTATCTCCTCTCTTGAAGAATAAGCAGGCTTTATTCTGAGCTCCCAGTAAAACAGCTCTGCTGAGGCTCCTGCCCCAGCCCCTTCCTGGGGGGGCTTGGGTCTGGTCCCTCACTTTGAGAGCTTAGTTCAGATGGACCCCCCCACCCCCCTGCAAGCTTGGAAACCCTTGAGTTTAAACAAGAATACGTCGAAAAAGGTGCCAGTTGGGACCATGGTCTGTCCTGCACCGGGGCACCGTCTATCACAGCATGCAGGGGCAGCGGCAGGACAGCAGGACATGGCTGGGAACAGCCATGGGGTGTAAGCAGAGGTGTCCCTCATGTCATCAGCCCGTGAAACTTCAGTACAGGAGTCACTGAGGAAGATATTTTGGGGACTACACTGAAAATAAGGGTTAAGTTGGGTTTTTTCCCATGGTTTGGAGTCATGTCTCCGCATGCGCTGCTGCAGGGCTCGGATACCCTCGGCTGGGCTCTGGGGATCAAAGCTGCATTTTGAGGGGGGCTTAATATGGTGGGAAATGGTTTCTGCAGGAGGGCTAACGTGCCAGCCGGTTCCAGGCGAGGCTGGCACCTCCGCCGGGAGCCACCTCGGCTGCTCCTGCCATTGGGAAGCACAGAGGAGGCAGACCCCGGCGTGGGGGGCTCTCCCACCAGGGCTTTAGCACAGAGCGGCAGGAAAACCAGCAATGCACCTTCCCCAAATGGCAAAGCCTTAGTTTCACTATTTTCTAAGCAAAACACTGCAAATGTTGGCCTTGAACCGACTTTCGGTCATGAAGTTGCCTCTTCTCAATTAAATATTAAAACCAAACAAAAAGTCCCGAGCGTGGAATGAATTGTTTCGCTCAACCTGCGGGTTGGGGTTTTTTTTTTTACTTTAGTGGAAAAACTGAAAACCCAGTGTCACGTTGGCTCACCCTGAAATGAATGTTTGTTCTGGCTTCCCATCATTAAATGTCAGCAAATGAAGAGAAAACAATTATTTGAAGAGCATTTGTATGACATGAAAATCCATCTCCCTGTCACCACTCTGCCGGGATGTAGGTGGTTATTTCTTTTTGCTGGGACTAAGGAAGACCAGTGCATGATGCTGGACCGTAGTTGGACCTACAGAACCCAGAGAGCCTGCAGCAGGGTCCCCATGCCTGCGGGTCTCTTGGCAGTGGGAATTGTGATCTTCCTGAGACTGGGCTTGGTTTTTTCCCCTTAAGTCATTGCTCCTGGATTCCAGTGCTTTATAAGATGATCCTATCTTATTCATCTTCCTTTCTGAATGTTTTAAGTTTTTGTGGTTTTGCAGTCAAGCTTAAAAGGACAAAAAACCCCCCCCACAAAAACCCAAAGAAGAAATACCGTAAGATCAGCAGGCAAACAGAAAAATTAACTAGTGGTAAAGCTGAGATGCCAGTGCACAGCCACAGAAATGAAATGAAGGAAGAAATTCCGAGAAAGTTTGCCTAGTGAAGTGCTGTTTCTCCCTGACCCAAACCACCCTGTGAGCAGCAGGTGGTGGCACCTCTGGCTCCGTCACCCCGGCCCCTGCCCAGGCTGCCCCCCAGCGCTGTCACTGCTCGGATGTGCCCCTCTCCTCCCGCCCCGGCAGTGACATCCCTGTGCCCAGCACACACCCCACTGCTGGGGTCTGTGGGAAGAGCTGTGCCCTCCCCTGTGTGCTCCCCCCGACCTCTGCGCCTGCCAGCCTTTGGGTGCCTTTCACAGCTTCACCTGCCCCAGACTTAAACATTCCCACTTGGGAAAATGCTAGGGCGAAGGCGCAGCACCCCAGCGTTTTGCACGGTCATTATTTGCGCACTCAGTTGCTTTTTGCGCCTGGTAAGCCCGGGAGGGGTTGTGGCTGTAGCATCCGAGATGGTCCCGCGGCCCCTGCAAGGTCTGGAGCCACATCCTTGCTGTTCCCTGGGCTTTGCCTACATCGGAGCATTTACGGTTTTATTGTATTATTTATTCTGCATCGCTCCTTTGTTGGTTTTCCCTTAGGGATGCTGAAGAATCAGCACTTGAAGTGGCTACTGACCTCCCTATCGACCTGATAGAAAACATTTCCATGAATTACCCTCTGCAACAGCCCAGACTGCTCCTGGGGCGCCTGCCGACCACTGCCTTGTTGGTGTTCAGCAGCTGGGTTTCGCAGCAGGTTTCTCCCTTCCCTTCAGTTCCTTTGCTTTTTGGGATGGCTGGGATGGCTGGGATAGATGGGATGGCCTCATCCACACCTGTGACACAGATCTCATGCTCCAGCCTGGGTCACGCCAGGTCAAACCTCATGGAGTGCACTGGCCCGGCGAGAGATTTACAGCACCAAATCCCATCCTGACCCTGAAGATGGATATTCATATTTCACTCAACAGGGATATTTACCTACTTAGGAAAAAAATAATACAACACTAAGTGCTTTCTTCCCCGGGCATGTTTTTGCCTGACAGTGTGTGTAATCCTAATCCCTCGGCAGGGCTAAGCCAGCGTCGGAGCGGGCAGGTGCCTGGCACGGGGAGGGAGGGGGGTCTGATGGGGCACCGGGGCTGGAGACATTAAACAAGGCAACTGTGGCAGGAGAAGGAGAGGAAGAGTTGGTGTAGCTAAGAGGGATCTGGGTCCCTCACCCCACCGATGCCAAAGGCTAACCATGGACCACAAATTTTGGGGCAGAGACTGCAATGTGGGAAACCTGAGATTCCATTCAGAGGAAGTCTGTGGTGGGCTGAAGGTGGGTGGAAAGGGCTGGAGGATGCCAGTGTATCAGGTCTCCAGCTGGGACCTGGACACGGGGTCCTCCCCAGCATTGTCCACCCCAAAGGCTGAATTTATCCAATTTCTAATTTAGAAAAGGGGTGCTGAAGGAAGAAGGAGCTGGTTTCTATTTTCCCGAGAAAAGCCAGTCCCTTGCACTCTTCCCCCAGCCAGGCAGGGTTCAGTTCCAGCTCTGGCTATGTACAAACATCCCCTTGTTTTCCCAGTGCTGAGCTGGTCTCAGGGGCTTACAGGTCATTACTAAGTTTGGGTTGGTTTAGTAGCAAAAGGGTGACTCAGAGAACAAGTTCAGGTTATGTTAGCAGAGGATTATGGAGAGTTTTAGATTAAAATCTTCTTTAAAGTCCTTGGGTCTTAGCCAGGTGTCAGATTCCCTTCCATGCATCCACCCGACAGGGCTCAGCTGCAGTATGGCACCTCTTGAACAAAATGGCTTTTCCTCTGGGCAAATAAAGTCCAGCCCTGAATGCTGGAGAAAGAGAAAAGACAGTGGCTCGGTGTAGCCCACGGCTCTGCTTGAGAGCTCTCAGGGCCAGGGGATGCAGCTCCTAATTAGCAGCAGCCTAATCTAGTCCACCCATTAAACCCCACCCAGTTTGAATTGGGCCCTTAAATTGTGAAGAGTTGCTGCAGGATGAGCAGCAGCTGGTGGGCTGCTCGTGGGGGTTTCTCTGCTTGTGTTTAACGCAGCAGCGCAGAGCTTGGGAGCCAGGCTTGGAGCAAAGAGCATCCTTCATATCCTGGCTGGCGCAAGGCAAGGTCTGCTCTGCTTTAGCAGGACTCTTCTTCCAAAATCAACCAGCTCAGCCTCCAGCGTGCACATCCATCCCACCTCCCATCTCCTGGAGCTGAAGTCCCTCGTGCATTCTCTAGAGCCAGTAACCACATGGGGACCATGAATGAATGTCTTTGCTCTGAATTAAACCAGAGCACTGGAAGTTTCAGCCTTTGCTGGCAACCCTGGGTGCTGGTGAGCTGCGTCTCAGGACTGCCCATTGCCAGCATCCCCTGTGCCGTGGAATTCTTTAAAATGGCTTAATCTGGGAAACACTGCAGTCTCTCGGATGACTTTGCATGAACAGAGACCCAGGTGGCATTTTGCAGCGCCAGCAACAATCTTGTTACACTGGCTGCATGTTTCAAACTCCCTTCACTTTGACATCTCTCAAAAAGATGAGGCTGTCAGCTCTGCAACTGTCAGTGCTAAAGAAATAGGGAGATTTAGGAAATCAAAATCTTTGCAGGGGAGAGGGGAAAAGTGCACCAGCAACTCCATAAGGTCTGAGACATGTTAGCCTGGGCACAGGGCGGCATCAGGGGAGCATCCTTTGCCTGGCTGCTCGGGGATCCCGAAGGGAAGCAACCTGGAAAGCAGCGATGGGTCCATGTAAAATCATGGCTGTTCTGGTGGGTGGAAGATGAGGCAGCTCCAGCCCACTGGGGAGATGAAAATAGCATCCTCTGGGGCTTTGCTTTGGAAAATATTTCGAATATTTTTAGGAAAAAAAATAGGAAAAGTGAGAGTTATGTTTAGTTACAGAAGCGAGTCTGCTCCCGAGCTGGAAGATGACGTGGGTCAGAGTCATTCCAGTGCTCCAGAATCACCCCTGGCTGCTCACTGGGATTCAGGTTTGAGCTCCGCAGGGAAGGGCACGTGCGAGAGCACCCTGTGGGGGACAGGGGATCCACGCTTTGCCGACGGACTGAGTCTGAGCCAGGGTGGCCATGGTGGGGTCAGGCGGTGCTCCCGGCCCCGGCAGCAAACCCAGACACGCAGGCGAAACGTGGGGGGTCACTAGTTGGGAAGTGAAGCGCGTTCCTCCCTGATGGCCTGGAGGGCCCTGAGCCCTGTGGTTCTCATTAGCATCATTCATATTTTATACCTTTCTTAAACCCAATGATACAGGAATGCTGGAGGCTCATGAATAATGCCCAGTGGTGCAAGACTGCATTAAAGCTTAACGAACTTTCTTCTGGGTTAAACAAGTGGCCACAGCCGCAGTCCTCAGTTGTTCCTGACTCAACTATGCTCCCTCCAATTAGATGCTCTCCATCCTCCATTGTTGTCCTTCCCATCCTCCATCCCTGCCCTCTCATACATCCCTCCTGCCCTCTCCATCCTCCATCCTCACCCTCTCCATCCTCACCATCTCCACCTTCACCCTCTCCATCCTCCATCCTCACCATCTCCATCCCTCCTCATCACGCTCTCCATCCTCCATCATTGTCCTTCCCCTCCTTCATCATCTCCTACATCCTTCATCACCACCCTCCCCATGTGCTGGGTGGCTGTAGGGTACCACAGCATCGTTCCACCCCAGGTGCGGGGCATCCCTTGGCTCCACCAAACCCCGATGTCCCGGAGGAGCCATGCAGGGCTCAGGAGCTTCTCGCCAAGTGCCTCTCTGCACATGACTTGAAATTCAGGGATTTCTCCTGGAATCCTTTAGGGGAAAAAGGAGCTGAGCCCTCAGTCTGGTTCCCTAGCAACACTGTGGCTTCTAATTCCTGATTCTGGTTTTTCTTTTGAACGGATCCTTCACGTATTGTGCTCTGAGCCACAGAAATACACTGTCCCCAGAGCGAGGGCGAACCCGGGCCGGTTGCCAGCACCGGTGCGGCCGTGGCACAGCCAGGGGCAGGCAGGGCTTGGGGACAAACCTCTCTGTGATGGCCACTGAGGCACGCCGCCCTCCTTTGGCAACCCACACCACCTGCTTTGCAAAACATTCGCGAGCTCCTGCAACCACGGGGAAACGCACGCCAGTGTCCTCCCCGGCCCCGTGGGTGCTGGGTGACGATGTCGAGTCAAAACGCAGCAAAATGCTGATGGCTAACGGAGCATCCAGCTCTCCAGTTGGCCCTGCGCACGGGAGGAGTTCTCCAATAAACCAGCTGTGAACATCTCCGAGGATATTACTGCAAGGAAAAACAACTCTGTACTTAAACAAGGACGGGAAAAATTTTAAAGGTGTATTTAAAGCTATTTAAAAGTGTGCCGCCACTCAGAGGAGGGTGTTCCCGCTGGTGGTGGGGCAGAAGTCGGTGTCGTTACTGGTCAGGGTGGCTCCTCGGTGGAAATGGGGGTTTCAGGCTCTGTGGGTTTAGGTGACGCGGGGTGAATGCTTTCCGTGGCGAAAATAGATAAAGCTCTGATGAGGACAAAGGTTTTGGGGGTCCTTTAGGTCAAACATTAGGAAAACTCTCCCAATATTGTTTAGAAGGGAAAACTGCAAGAAAATAAATATTTCAGGACTTTTCAGTGCAGGAAAAAAAATCACCCAAAACGCCAGGGGTGTGCCTGCTCACCGGGCAGGGAGACATGGACCCACCTCTGCCTGATTTCAGCCAAGAAGCTCTGGGGGTCCCCAAGCCCAAATAATCCCAAAATCTGGGGGCAAATGCAACATGCACAGGCTGCTAAAACCAATCCACAAGTGTCAATTTGGGACCATTTTCTGGTGGGGACAGAATGCTCCCAGGTCCCACCGATGCAGCTGCATGATGGGACAAGCTG
>NW_010136263.1:0-2196 GCF_000699245.1 Pterocles gutturalis | reverse complement strand
TGTGTTTCACAGAGCTTCTTTGTTTTTCTATAGCTTTTATTTTTTATTTTTCTAAACAACATAATGGAATTTAATACAATACAATATCCATGCTGGAAATTTCTTTTGCAAGTAAAAGCCTGCCAAAAAAATGTATGATTTAGCCCTTTCAAATTTCTAAATATACATTTGCATGCAAATTTGTAACTTAAAATTATAAATTTAAATGTGCATTTCCCCTTTGCTGATGTTAGGAGTGTTTTCCTTAAGCCAGAAACATTATCCTCATTATTTGACCGAAATGTGTAAGGATTTCATTGCCTATAGAATAAATGTTCTGGCTATTTAAAGCATATTGAAAAAAAGCTCTCTATACTGCTCTCTTGGCTTCATTTCACAACGAACGCATCATTTCCGATGACTGGCATGGAGCAGGAGCTGCATTTCAAGTGTGTCTCAAACCAGATGGTTTATTCCCCGCGCGGGTGCGGACATGGCCGGGATTGCTGAGCCCAGCCGTCTGCTCCTCGTGCTGTGGGCAGAGCCCCACCGCGGGATGGATCCTGGTCCTCCCAGTGACTCCAGGGCCTCCCAGTGACTCCAAGGCCTCCCAGCTCAGGTGTTGCTCCTTTTCTTTTCATTTGAGACCAGAAGGGATGAGGATGTCGGGTCCTTCGCCCCCCACGCCCGTCCCCAGCCGGAGCGGCATGGATTGGCACTGCCTGGCCCCGAGCGTGTGTGATGACGGTTCAGCCCTTGATGCCCTCGTGCGTTGCTCTGCTGTTTTAAAGGCAATAAGCCCCCCCAAAGTGTCTCCTTTCAGTTTAGCATACCAGAAGCTCCCATCATCCCTGCCCACGTGGCCCCATATCCCCACACTGCTCTGGGTGCCCACAGGTGATGCTCCAGCTCCCCAGCTCCCCGCCCCGGGCTCTGAGCATCCCTTTCTCATGGTTCGCAGTTCAGCTCCGGCTGTCCTAAAATCTCTTGTCACCCTGTAGAAAACCATCCATCCCCCGGGGCAGATGGCCTGATCTCACCCTCTGTCCTTGCCGCACCCCTGGAGGGGTTCAAGGCCAGGCTGGATGAGGCTTGGAGCAACCTGGGCTAGTGGGAGGGGTCCCTGCCCATGGCAGGGGGTTGGAAAGAGATGATCTTTAAGGTCCCTTCCAACCCAAACCATTCTGTGATTCTATGATTCTATTCCTCCAGGAGCCAGGATTGACCCCTGGGGAAAGGAAAATCCCCCCTGGGGCATCACGGGCGTTCCGCTGGTCCTGGCGGCTGGACGGGCAGTGGCGGCCCTGCCCCCCGCCTGAAGCTGTGCCAGGCAGCCAGCACCGAAGGATGCTCCAGGTGTCAATCACAGGACTATTTTGGTCCCCTCCTTGCAGGAAAATTGCTTCAACTTTTTTTTTTTTTTTTTTTTTTGGTGTGTGTGTGTAAGCAAAGCTAGATTAATTACTGGAGGAAAAAAAATTTAAAAATGAAATGTTAACATTTATATGAAAAAATTCTCATGATGATTAAATATTTCAATAGGTTACTCTTTAGTTGTAACTTCCAGATGATACTTAAAAAGCAGAGAACGGTGTATGGCTTAATATCGTATTTTCAGTAGGGCAGGGTTTAGAAGACAGCTAATTATAAAATAATCCTTTTATGTTGTGCAAAACATCATTTTAAAGCAGATACTCACTACAAACACAGGGTTTCCTTATTGCTGGCAGTAATTAACCGGGTGCTGATTTAAAATGTGACCGTGTGTGCGGAGCAGCTCCTGTGATGTGCTGAGCCGATGGAGCTGCTTTTGGGGTGAAACCTCCATAATTTGGGCTTGGAGCCACAGCTGTTTTACCCCAAGAGGTGATTTGGCAGCGCAGGGTCTCAGCGGGGGGGCTGAAAGAGGGACGGAGACACATGTGAGCCTGGTGCCGGAGCACAGCTTGGGGAGAAAAGGGCTCATCAATAACACTGGGGAAGCGGCCACATCCCGCAGCCCAGGCAGCAGCCTCCTGCCCCTGGGCTGGAAATCCCACCCGTCTCCACAATATCCCAGCAAAACATCCCATGGGAGCGGGTGTTTTGGTGGAGGCAGGGGGGCCCAGATCCAGCCACAAGTCCCATGGGGGAGTGGAGCCAGGTGCTTTGATTGCCCCCATGGGTGGGATGCTCCAGGGGCAATGTGGGGCAGCAGCGGGTGGGATGCTCTGGGGG
>NW_010136262.1:21950-32781 GCF_000699245.1 Pterocles gutturalis | reverse complement strand
GCCGCGGCCAGTGTCGCCGAGGATTTTTTTTTTCTAAATAAAAGTTTCCTTTCTACTTTTGTTTGGTGGCTGCCGATTGCTCGTTTCCTCGTCAGCTCCTCGGTTGCTGCTGTTCCCTCAGGGTTGTGGTTCCCTGCCGGGAGCTGGGCTGCTCGCCCGTGCGTCCAGCGCTTTCCTCTCGCCCTGGTGCTCTTCGGCCTCCCACCCCCTCAGGCGTCGTGCTGTAAAATCCAAAAGCTCTTAAAAATGCCCTCTTCCATGTTGGCAGAACTGGGACGGAGACATCGGTGTCTACGTCTCCGCCCTCCTTCACCCCCCTGCCACATCCGTGTGTGCTCTATGGGGCCGTCTCTGTGTGGCGAGCATCAGGCAGAGCTCCGAGTCCTGGGGCGAATGGCGAGGGTCACTTCTCGGCTGGCAGAATAGCTGTAGTGCCTGTGGCAAGTGCACTCAAAGACTGAGCAATCTTTCTGCCTTGGGTGTGACACCTGAATTATTCACATTTTCCTGAGGGCCTGTGTAGGATTTCGGCATTACTTTTTCAGTGCAGTGAGTGCTTTGGGCTACTTCGGTAAAATCATTATGGTTCACATTATTAAGGAGTTGAACTAGAGTATGTTCCTCCACCGTTTCTGTAGCTGTGCCAATATAGCACAGTGAACTATGTAACCAGGAGGGAGGTCGGAAGGATGACAGCCAGGAAAGAGAACAGATAAATCTGAGAAGAAGCTAGAAAGGGAAAGGTTGGGTCCAACGGGACCTTAGAAGGTGGAAGCAGCAGGTTTGTGAATAAAATTTGGAAGGACGTGTAAAACGGTTTGAGATGGAAGGGCTTTCACAAAATTGCGTTGGTGTGGAGGAAGTGTTATGAACTGCAGAAAATTATTGAGCTAGGTTGACTATGCATTGTCTGGTAAAAATAAACACATCCTCAGACACAAGTGTGTGTAAAGGCCTAGTTAAAGTCTTCAGTCTGGAGTTATGCTTTAAGTGGTATCTGTATCTTCATTTTCAAAAACAACTACAATCATCATTACTTTACTTATTTTTTCCACTTCTGCAAGAATATATGTTCCCTATTTGCTCCTCTGTCATTTTACTTAAGTCTTTGCCATGCCTTTGCTGTAATGACATTCTGCATGGTGTAATAAGGTGCAGGAAAGTGGAGTTCATAGCAAACAGACTGTGCTTCAGCTTGATGCCTGAAGCTTGCTTAATTATTATTAGCAAAAAAATAAGTGAATATAGTGATTAAGACTTTAATTTTATCTCTGAAGTTTATGCAGGAGATCATTTCAATTGAACGTTGTTCATAAATACTTTTTCTTTCTGGAGAGGCTGTGTATTGTAATGGTCTTTCATTTTTATAAGTATATGTATTTATAATTATAACAATAATAATAAGTTCGTATTTAATTTTAAAATATAAATTTACAAACATATGGAGATACCTTTATATGTTTAGCATCTAAGAAAAAATGAGCGGAAATAAATAATTTCCTGGAAATTTGTGCTAATTTTCATTATTAAGAGGATGGTTGTGGTAAACCAACCACAGAACCACTCTGTTCTGTGCCGTTGCTGAATCTTGCTAAACATCATTTGCATTGTTTTGGTTGTTTAAATTGGGTGGTATTTAAACACTGGAGTGAGCCATATAGCATGTGAAAAATCTGTGGTTTAGATTCAGTGTATTAATAATCAATTTTTTTTACTTCTGTTCACTGTCAAGTAATCTTAGATTACAAGTAGTCTCTTTTGAGGTGGCAGGAGTGATAGACATCACGTTGGAGTATCTTAACATGTAGAGGTTTTCTCCATTCATGCACTAACACTATACGATTTACACTTCCTGCATTAATTCAATATGTAAAATACCTCTGTTTTTCATTTTGTCTGCTGAACTAGAGAAACGGTATTGTGTCAGGATTAACATGTATTAGGCTGTGGATAAGAGGAGTGGTAAATACAGTGAATTTGTTTTCTGATTTCCAAAAAATACATAGTTATGTTACTTTAACTTGAGAGCTTTTTTGTTTTGTATACTAGAAAATACTGACAGTTTTTCTAGTAACTTTCTATAAACATTAAATTGTCTAAACATCTTAAGGGTTAAAATCAAAACCAAATAGGGTTACTAAATTATATGAGATCAACTTAAGCCTGTTGGGGTTCGCTAATACTCATGGTAGCTATCCCTACACTTATCTAGGCAAACTTTCTTTCACTGTTTTAGGCTTATTTGGCATTTTTTTAGAAATACTTTGCCATTAAAAAGAAGTTATTTTCCTTTTTTCTTTTCCCCCTGCAAATTAATGGAGATTAATAAGGATAAGGGATGAAAAAGTATGGAAGAGTAGGAGTTCATAATAGGATGTTAAACACCTATTTCCTGCAAAAGAAAGGAAAAGGTATGTCATTTTAAACTCATGTGCTACAATTCTCTGGAGCACACGCTTGTAACTTCATATATGACTATTAAATTTGTGTTCATGCACAGGTTCTACATTCCCTGCATAAAATGTAGACACAAAGTCATGTAGGCGGATGCCAGTATGTTATTCGAGGATGGCAGATTCTGCTGTGCGACCACATATACTGTCTTTCAGCTTTAGCTGACATTGCTACAGTGCTGCTTAGGACTTTCCACGCAAGCAGGGAATGACACTTTTAAGAAGTAAAGATTGTGGCTGTGGAGCATCATCCCATTAAAAACTAGTTAGGCCTGATGGATGGAGAAATAAGTCGTAGTGTTGAACAAAAGGAGACCATGGAAAGCAGCTTTCTCTCAGTCGTGGGCAACAATCCCCTACAATGTCTGGAAAGATTATTAACTTCAAGTTAAGTCATAACGAAAAGGCTGCTTTCAACTTGCAATGTGGACTTTGTATTTTAAGTCTTATTAATACCGTTAGCTAGGAAAGAGTCAGACCTTAGAAGCCCTTCTTTCAAGAGGTATACTCCTTGTTCCAAACCTCTCTTTCAAAGGTTCTTTTTGAAGTTATTTGTATGAAATTTGTCTCTTGAAATCAGTATCTAATGTATGCATGTGATTTGGTTTTAGGATGATTGCTCTCTGGCATTTATTTTTGAATGGAAGGATGCTCTTTTCCAGTAGAAGATGGTGATCCTAATGTATGATCATGGAGAAGGGGATAAGCTCAGTAGAAGTGTTACCTTCCAAATCGTCTCAGGTTACAGCTGTAAAAGTGGTGGTCAAAGAGCCCGAAACAAAGCAAACCCAAAGAGGGAAACGAGTGGGATTTGTGCTTGTCCATGCAGGTAAGATGCAGAAGCATAGCAGCTGGAATGGAAATAATGCATATACAAACTAAATATCAACTAAAATTTCATATTGGCTTTGGACTGCTAGTATGTTAATGAACTGACATTAACTTTGGATGTAAATCCAAAGTGAGAGAGTGGAGAGTTTGATTAAAAGTTGCATTCACTGAAGGATCTTGGAAACTGTTAATAAAAATGCAGGGTTTTGGGTGTTCTGAATGTTGTGGGGTTGTTTGTTTTTTTTTTTGTCCTTGACAAAGAAAACCTCAAACAAAATCCATAAATTTTGAATGGTTATAAAATGTCAAATTCTGTAGTTGTCTGCTAAGCTTGGGAAACCTACAAAATACAAGAGATCTTTCAGTCTATTTCTTTACCCTGTAGAAGAATCAAACGTAGCTGTTCATTACTGAGAGTTTCTTGTCTAACTTGTCCATAGGGACAGTCTAGTTAAGACTTTTCGAAACCTCCTTACGCCATTTGTTGCAGAACTTCACTTTACCCTTTTGAAAGTTTTCTACCACGTCTCATTTTTTTTATCTTGTTCATACATAAATGAATTACTATTTATTCTTTCCATGTGTGATGAAGAGGTCATCTACTCAGATGCGATACAAAAATGATGTGTTATGTGTGTCTTCCTCATAAATTCTTTTCTAATAAGTTCTTTCTTAAATACTATTAATCTTGACAATATTAGCAATGCTTATATCTGGCTGTATATTTGTTTTTAGCATATGTGTGATGACATGAGGTGAAAGTGAGCAAAGTAGCCTGGTGACACCCAAAATATTTGAAAAGCCAGCATGCTGCTTAGTTTATAAAATCCATAAGGTTAAAAAAAGAAACACAACCTGAAGCTGAAAGAACTTATTCTGGGGTGATATTTTATGACCCTGGTATTATATTTAAAGAGCAAACAGAAATATTCAATATATTGGTCTTTACTGGGTTACTTTACTCTGTTTAGAATTTTTTTTCTTTCACTAGTAGTGTTAAAGCTTATTTTATTAGAGTTTTTCAAGGTAGCATTTCTATAAGGTGAGGAAAGGGAAGTTGAGATAAATGCAAGCATATTTTTCCAGTTCAAAAACTGGGAAAACAGAATAAGTGGAATTTAAATATCAGTGTGCTAGTCTCATCTGTTCTTTTTCTGATGCTGCACTTGGTCAAATAGTGGGTATTGTTAAATTTTTCAGGTATGGAAGTAGGGGGCAGTGGCTACGAAACAGGGCAAAATGGTTAGATGCAATGGGATAGACATAAAGGCTGAAAATGAGAAAAAGATTTAAAAAAATTATATGATCTTTATTTCAAGGAACTCTCCTGGTTCTAAAGCAAGAGTAGTGAGCTCTAAAAATATAGCATAAACAAGAGAAGGTGAACAGAATGGTAATTGCAAACTTGCAAATCAGTGGTGTTTTAACTTGAAACCAAGGTTTTTGCCCAATAATGAACAATAAATAAAAAAGCTATGCTGTAAATCCTTCAAGAATGAGCAAAACTGGAATTTCTTGGACAGTGTTTATAGGAAGAGATTGTATGATACTGAGATTTATACCTATATGCTTCTGTGTATGTGCTCTGTATCCTATATTTTACTGAGTGTACTTGAATCAATGTTGAAATGCATAAAATTGTCAATCGTTGATACAAAAATGAAATGCCAATGTAATCCAGAATAAGGAAGGCTACATCTGCCTTTACGTTAAAGTGATGTATCTTTATGTGAACTATAAGCTGTACTTTGACAGGTAGTATAATATCTTTTCCTTTTGCTTTAATTGTAGGTGCAGGTTATCATTCTGAATCCAAAGCTAAAGAATACAAGCATGTGTGCAAAAGAGCCTGTCAGAAGGTATGTCTTAGCAGCTCCACAGTCTTGTAGTGGGTTTTACAAGAAATATATTCAGTAGCGCTGCCACTTCAATATTAATGGGCATATCTGGGTTTAGCTGCTCAGGCTGTGTGCATTTCTAGAGGAAAAACGAAGCAGCAACAGTTAATGTGATACAGAGTCAATAGAGTGCATGGCCGTGAGGTGGAGCAACGTTCTTATCAGTGGTGGCAAGAGCAGACAGCAAGGGAACAGTGGAGGAACTGGAGAAGATTGCAGTGATGCCTACACAGAGTATTCCTACAGCTTCCTGCACTGTTCCTGAGGCTTTGGGATTTCTGGAGCTAAATATGGTGTCTGGAATTTTCTTTCATCAATGTCCATTCTCTTTGGAACTTATTTTAAATTCTAGCATCCAGATTACTCTGTGAATACAGGGATTTCTGGAATTATTTTATTCTTGATAGCTTTGAACTCCTTAATAGGAAGGGAGGTAGAAATAGGAAAAACAAAACAAGAAATGAAAACCCTCTTCCCAATGCCGGAGAGGGAGAAATGGCAAGACTTTCATTTCCATTGAAATTATTATTTTTTTTTAATCTCCTCCAAGAACTTGCTTTAGAACTGGCAAATCCTGTCTACTAAGTGTTGAATGAGAATATGAAAGACCTGTCTCCAGTTTTTAATGCCTTTTGCTTTCTCCAGGGAGAAGGAGCTGGAGAGCTTGGCAGGGTTTTTAGAGGAGTCTCAGAGCTGGCCTCTGATAATTATCACTTCATTTTACAGTTCTGTTGCTCAATCCTAATACCAATCTAATTTTGTAATGAGGAGCCTCAAAAATCACCCAAACTTAAAACCAGCTTGGTTAAAGTTGTGCATTAGCCCTGATGATAGTCGCTTTCCATCTAGTTATGTGTGGAAAACGGTTGTTTGCTGTTGAATTTAAGTCTAATTTGAGATTCTGTTTGGTTCCTTAAGCTAAGTAGCCAATTTAAATGACTTGTATGAAGAACAAAGTGTCGCAGGTTTGTTTTACAACTGAAGATGCAGCCATAGTTGTTTTCTGGGGTTCCCTGAGAGAAGCTGACTGTAAGGTCTTGTCCAGTATGCATCTGAGGAATAATATTAGGCTCTAGAAGTTAATTTTTGTGTGCGTATATAATTTGAAGATAACATTGTCTTATATTATTTGGTTTTGTGTGTTGGCTTTTAGATGAGCCTACTTGTAGATTCTGTTCAATTTCATGGCAATTGCCATATATGGTTTTAGGGTTTTTTGTTGGATCTTGGAAAGAAAATTAGAAACTTCTTGACTGACACATTAAATGTTTGAGGACACCAGGTATAAGATTTTATTTTATTATTAATTTGACCATGCAGGTATCTGCTAGTAAATGCAGTGTCTCAGTGTCCGAGTAGTAAAATCATGCCTTCAGATCTGCCCTTGCTTGGTGCATACTGAGTATTTACAGTGTCTCTTTTTTTTATGTTCTCTTTCATCTTAAACTGATTTGTTGAGGATTTTGTTTTGTACAGGATTTAGGAAAACATAGAGCTTAGTCACAGAATATTATAATTTCCTAATCATCGACTAAAAATTCTGTTTTACAGGCAATTGAAAAGCTACAGGCTGGTGCTCTTGCAACAGATGCAGTGACTGCAGCACTTATAGAATTAGAGGTATGAATTTCTAACTAGTAGTAAATATGTCTCAAGTACGTTGCCAGATTTTTCTGTAGGAAAGTATTAATTCAAATGGCAAATCTACTGAGATTTCCATTTTTGTGACTTATATTTAGTTATCTGTGCAGACATGGAAGCTATGCTAATTTTATCTTTTGCTTTTCTACTATATTTTGTAGTAAATTTATTTAAAGGCTTTCTAAAAATGCAAACTGAGTAAAAGTTGTCTAGTTGGTGCAATTTTTGTTGTCATCTTAGGTATGCCTTACCAGACAGACTTTAACCTTGAAGAGTAAATACAGTCATTAAAGACTTACTGAACACTTTGTAGGGAACTTTATTTCTGACTTTCCAAGCTACAGGCAGACTGCACTGGCTCTGCTTCTTAGAAAGGGAAAAAATAATTTTACTGGTCATGTACGTTAACTAGAAATTCTAGGATAAGTCCTCATGCCTTTTGTTTGCATTAATATCTCACACTGAGTTATGTTTCATTTCTTGAAATTATGAACCAAAGAATTTAGATGTAGTTAGTCTTTAGTAGTTCTATTAACACTCTCAAGTAGTAATTATATTGAGGTAACTGTTTCCAAGTATGCTTTCTTGAATTGTGTTATTCATACCTTTTTCAGTTCTTTGGGATAATTCTATAAAAGTGAGATAATTCTACAAAAGTGATTGCATAAATTTAAGGCTGCCTGTCTCTCCATCCAATTAAAGGACTATATGAAAATGAAGTAGGAATTTTAAATTCTCACTTGTCCCACAATGTACATTTGCTATGACCCGTTAATTAATGTGGTTCCCAAATTTTTTTTTACATCTTTTTTTATGTTGTTTCTGTATGATCTCTGATAGGATAAGAGACTAGAAGCAGACTGTTTAGAGAAATGTGACTTCAGTGTAAGACAATGGTTTTTTTCTGATTTTTACAATTAACTGTGTGTAGAAGAATAGGACAAGTAATGCTTTTATTTCAAAATGGTACTTGTTAATTAAGATATAAAGTCTTGATAATCATAAGGAGATGAGCAGATGTTTGTGAGGTTTTTGAAAAAGTATCTTTGTGGAATACTGAAATTTTTACAGCATCTGACTTTAGTGGAAGGTCCCTATGAAACAATGTAGAAAGGGGTAAAGCTAAAAGAATTTCTGGGATATAAATGAGGCAGTTTAGTTATTGTCCCAGGTCCACTAATCCCTCATGGTAGTAATGACTGAAACAGGTATTCCTCTTCTCCTCTAAGGAGTAATTGCTTCTTCCTCTCCAACTTCATTAGTAAAGAAGGAAGGCAAGGTAAGTGTTGTGTTGTAAAAATAATTTCCTGGGTTTGGAATTTATGGTAGTGTTCTGAGAGGATTAGTAGTGGATTTGCTTACACATATTTGGGAAGGTGTTAATTAACATACTTGATAGGGTTAGTGTAAGGCAGGCAGTACATACTTTAGTATGTGTTAGACATGCTGACTAGGACCCAAGACTTCAGTCATACTTTTAACTTGGCAAGCTTCTTGGTTTTAAATAGTACTTTTGATCTCCACTGAAGTCTTCAAATATCCTTTCATGTGTTATCTTACCATTTGTTTCCACCTAGCTGTATTCTAATGTGTATTTCTCTAATGGAATTATTTATAATGCACTTCTATAAACTAACTGAGGCTGCTGTTATTCACAAGATTGTTTAGTGTGTCAGTTCCCTCCTCAATGGAAAAAAAAAAAAGCTACTTTATGTTGTGATTTTTATTGTGTTCCTGAGCTACACAGAAGAAAACATATTTTAAGATGCTTAACATAATAGCTATTTATCTCTTTGCAGCTGTGCCTGGGGTAAATATTTTATCTGTTTTTGTTATTCCCTGGAGAGGTTTTGTCATTGATTTTAGTAGATTTAAATACTCTGAAGTGACAGCTGTGTGAGAAGTTATGGCTTTAAGATAAAATTAACACCTTTTTAATGAAATTACTCCAGTCAGCAACCTTTTCCTCCTCATCCGTCTTGCCACTATTCTGGTGATGTCTCCAATCATTCCACTTTCTGGTTTTAAAATTGTCTTAGGTAGTATTTTTATGGGTACTGTTGTACAAAACATTTTTTTTTCCTTTTTCCTGTCTTTAAATATTATTTGTTCAGGTTGTACTGCTGTCATTAATGTACTTATTGGCTTTTTTTTATTCATTAAGGGATGTGTATAACCCCTGAATTGTGGGTTGTTCTCTCTGTTACTGGGATAAAGGATATTGAGTTTGGGATTTGGGCTTCTTTGAAATTGAAGTATGTAGCTAGGCAGTTACATTAAAGAAATATCAAAGGTATATTCAAAACAGAAAATTATGTGGTGTGCAGTGGCAGTTTTTTTGATCTGGTATGAGAAATTCCAAAGGGTTAGACTGTCAGCTTTCAAAATGTTGCAAGATTTGTATCTACTCATATCTCATTCTGAACACCACCTGCAGACATTTCTGTCATTTCTGGAGCTGCATCTTCCGTTTTAATTCTGATATTTTTCCTATTTCTCTATGGAAAACAGAAACTGCATGTGGCAAGTCAACAAAGCAAATAGAACAGTTTTTCTCATCAATTACAAAATGTTGTGGGTAAAAATGTAGGTTTGTATATTGACTCTCTCTCTAACGAGTTATCACTACACTTTTGTTTATGCAGGAAGAGAGCGTGATTTTTCATAAAGTACTTAAGCATTTTGAGTTGGCAAATACATAGTGAAAATCTGTATGAAAACAATGTTTGTTTACATGTGTCACTGTAATACAGATTAAGATACAGAATAACAAAAGTTTGTACAACATGATAACAGATTCCATTGTGGAGTACTGTTTGTAACTTCTTGATATTTGGGTTGCTGTAGAACACATTGCTGTGAGTTTATTTGAAATATTTAATCGTGTTTACAGTTCTCTAAGACTTTTAATGCTGTATTCCAAAAATCTGTAGTCTTTGCAAAGCGCAAATATCTTTTCATGGCAATGTCACAAAAGATGATTTTTTTTCCTCAGTTCCGCTCAATTACACAACTCCTATTACACAGAATTTCAGCTAATCCAAGAGGCATCACTTCAAAGACTTGTTGAGGCGCAAGACTTGCTCTTGATCTTTTACGAGCAAGCTGACAGTTTGCTTGTGGTATGCTGTCTGTTTTTTGTTTTATTTTTTGCAGGCTCTAAATGGAGAAAGAACAGCCTTTCTTTGTTGGACTATATGACTCTCAAGTGTAATAGTGTTTTGTGATTAAGATAATAACGCGAATAGTTAACTAGAGAAAAGGTAGATTTTTTTTTGCGAAGTAACAAGAGCAGCTGACCCAGAATAGTGTTAAAATAACTGTGCTCGTCTTCATAAGCATAAGCTGTATTTGATAAGTTGATTAAAGGCGGTTATGTTTTCCAGTTTGTGAACTCTGTCATTGTAGAGAAACAAATGAGCATGTTATGTCTTTCAGCTTTGGGGGATAAAATGGGTCTGGACAAGGTGCTTCGTAAGACTCATCCTTTACACTGTCTAATTCTGCAAAGACATTGCAATACAATTTCTTTGTGCTCTTACTATCAGCCACCATATGAAATCTGAGTTTCTCTTGAAATGCAAAGGGATTTGGGCAGCTTTTTTTTGGTGGAGAGGAGGTCCCCCTCCACACACCCCCCATAGAACCAGTAGTTTTCAACAAAACCACATGCTCATTGCATTTATGGCTAGCTGTGAGAACAATGTGCACTTTCAAGCTTTTTTTTTTTTACTATAGAGCACTTCAGAAAGCCTACTGTTCAGGTACTGGAGACAAGAACATAAGTTTGTTGTAAAGAATGATGAAGATTTCAAACTTTTTCTAAGTTTATTAATACTGTGTGTAGATCACTTGTTTCTTTAACCTGACTTCAGTAGAATGTTCTTTATGAACCCCTCACCACAAGAAGGACATTGAGGTGCTGGAGCAGGTCCAGAGAAGGGCAACGAAGCTGGTGAAGGGTCTGGAGCACAGGTCTTACGAGGAGTGGCTGAGGGAGCTGGGGTC